>NC_073693.1:114218502-114518502 GCF_029784155.1 Uranotaenia lowii
TTATTTACATAGCATTCCGTCTCACGACATAACTTGACGAACATAATTCCTAAAATTCACTCGGTCCATGCCAACCGTTCTCCAATTCCTCGGGCACCCCACGTTCGCCAGATCACGCTCCACTTGGTCTAACCACCTCGCTCGTTGCGCCCCCGCTCGTCTTGCAGGGCAGTCGTCCGGCATTCTCGCAACATGTCCCGCCCAACGTATCCGGCCAGCTTTCACCACCTTCTGGATACTGGGTTCGCAGTAGAGTCGCGCGAGCTCGTGGTTCATCCTTCGCCTCCACACTCCGTTTTCCTGTACGCCGCCAAAGATGGTTCTTAACACTCGTCGCTCGAATACTCCGAGTGTACGCAGGTCCTCCTCGAGCAATATCCATGTCTCGTGCCCGTAGAGAACAACCGGTCTAACGAGCGTCATGTACAGGTTACACTTCGTGCGAGGGCTAAGTCTTCTCGACCGCAGTTGCTTGTGGAGTCCATAGTAGGCACGACTTTCGCTGATAATTCGCCGCCGGATCTCACGGCTGGTGTCATTGTCTGCCGTCACCAGTGAGCCGAGATAGACAAAGTCTTCGACTATCTCCAGCTCGTCGCCGTCGATCGTGACCTTGTTATTGCTGGACAAGCGGGTTCGGTCGGTCTCGGATGCGCAGGCCAGCATGTACTTCGTCTTGGACGTATTAATCATCAACCCAATCCTTCCTGCTTCGCGTTTCAGTTTGCGGTAGATCTCCTCCACCACCGCAGATGATCTGCCGACTATATCAATGTCATCGGCAAAGCAGATAAGTTGACTGGATCTGTTGAAAATCGTGCCCCGCATTTCGCCCACCGCTCGTCGAATAACACCACGTAGCACCACGTTGAACATCATGCAGAATAGACCATCACCTTGTCGAAGCCCCCTGCGCGATTCGAATGAACTCTACAATTCACCCGAAATCCGCACACAGCACTGCGTTCCATCCATCGTCGCCTTGATCAGTCTGATCAGCTTCCCGGAAAAGCCGTTCTCGTCCATGATTTTCCATAGCTCGTTACGGTCGATCGTGTCGTATGCGGCTTTGAAGTCGATGAATAAATGTTGCGTAGGGACTTGGTGTTCACGGCATTTTTGGAGGATTTGTCGTAATGTGAATATCTGGTCAGTCGTTGACCGTCCCTCCATGAAGCCGGCCTGATGACTTCCCACGAATCTTTTTGCTTGTGGCGTTAGGCGGCGGAGTAGGATTCGGGACAACACTTTGTAGGCGGCATTGAGGACAGTGATCGCTCGATAGTTCTCACAGTCCAATTTGTCGTCCTTCTTGTAGATGGGGCATATGACCCCCTCCTCCCACTCCTCCGGTAGCTGTTGTATGTCCCAGATCTGGACTATAAACCGGTTAAGGCAATCGGCCAACTTGCCCGGGCCCATTTTGATGAGCTCAGCTGCGATGCCATCCTTCCCAGCCGACTTGTTTCTATTCAGCTGGCGAATGGCTTCCTTAACTTCACTCATCGTTGAGGGTGGCTCCTCTACGTCGTTGGCTACGCCGGCGATGTACCTTCCCCCACCGTCTTGATCTCCTGCATGTGCGCCGTTCAGGTGTTTATTGAAGTGCTGCTTCCACCTTTTGATCGCCTCACGATTGCCCGTCAGGATGCCCCCCTCCTTATCCCGGCACTTTTCGGCTTGCGGCACGAAGCCTTTGCGGAATGCGTTGAGTTTCTGATAGAACTTTCGCGAACGATGCAACTGCTCCAGCTCCTCGAGCTCCTCCTCCTCCAGGCGGCGCTTTTTCTCCTGGAAAATTCGGACTCGCTGCCTCTTCCGCTGTCGGTGATTTTCCACATTTGCCTCTTTGCTCTACTGCCGCCCGCGCGGCATTCTCTTCGTCCATCGCCCTCCTACACTCCTCGTCGAACCAGTCGTTCCGAAGAGTTCGCTCCACATAAGCGATGACGTTCTCCGCAGCACTGTTGATGGCTGTCTTGATGGTATCCCTACGGTCCTCGAGAGGGGCTTCGTCAAGCTCGCCTTCTGCCGGCAGCGCTGCTTCGACCGATTGCGCGTAGTCTGCCGCGTCCTCAGGTTGCTTCAGTCGTGCGATATTTAACCGAGATGGCCGCCAGTTTCGTGTGTCGTTCACTACGGAGAGTTTTGGGCGCATCTTCACCATCACCAGATAGTGGTCTGACGTCGATGATGTCGGAGAAGTGCCGGCTGTCTATCAAAACGTGGTCGATCTGCGATTGCGTTTGGTACGGTGATCTCCAGGTGTACTTGTGTGGGAGGTGGTGCTGGAAAAAGGTACTAAAGCCTAAGGTCTAAGGCCGTTTTCGTTGATCAGCTGATGCGCACTGAAATTTTCAATTGTCGGTTTGAATTCCTCCTCCTGGCCGACCTGAGCATTGAAATCCCCGATGACGATATTGATACCGTGTTTTGGGCAACGGTCGTATTCATGCTCCAGCTGCGGGTAAAATTCGTCTTTGTCGTCACCGGTACTTCCGAGGTGAGAGCTGTGCCCGTTGATGACGCTGATGTTGAAGAACCGGCCCTTGATTTTCAACCGGCACATTCGTGAGTTGATCAGCCACCACCCGATCACGTGCTTTTGCATCTTTCCCATCACTATAAAAGCTGTTCCAAGCTCGTGTGTGTTGCCGCAGCTCTGATAGATGGCACGACCATCTGGGTACGTTCGTACCCTGGAGCCCTTCCAGCATACCTCCTGCAGCGCTGCGATGTCGAATTTGCGGCTCTTCAATTCGTTGGAGAGCACGTGGGTACTGCCCTCAAAATTTAGAGATCGGCAGTTCCATGTTCCAAGTTTCCAATCGCTAGTCCATTTTCGTCGCGTGGGTCTTTGCCGATTTCCATCCGAAATTTGTTGTTCGTTGTTCGTTGCTTATGTTTTTTTGTAGTCACGAGCTCGCAAGGCCCGCAGCTAACCCCACTATCTCGCAGGAGGACAGTCGTGATGTTGCTGTTTTGGGTCCCGAACACCACCAGGACGTTGTTGCACTCCGCACGCCGCCCCTGACATGGAGAACAGACGCGTACGAAGCCCCCTGACTCAGTCTTCATGCGACCAAAGCATCCACCGGGGTTGGGTACCCGATCTCCGCTAAGGTTGCTCGCACCCCAGCTAGCACCACGGGGAGGTAGAGAATCGGAGTTGCAGACAAAAGGTGGTATGACCACTACCCAAAGGTTGGGTGAATGGGGTCTCGAGTAGCACATTGTCTACCGTTCGCTAGCCTGGATTTTACTACAAGCCAATCATTTATTTTACCTACTTTTTGCGCAGAATAATTCAAAATATGTTAATCTATCAAGTATCAAGATGGGGGTATTCTTAATAGCGGCACGTTATCCAAACATACGGGAAAATTGTGCCTAGTGTCAATCTAAGAATCAATACTAATGGCAACTGTTTTACAAGCAGTTGCCAAAAGCTACATCTTTAAAAAGTCCGTCAGATATCCTTGTTTTTCGATTTAAAATAGCTATTGACAGTTAGATCTTAAATTTCCCTTCATTCTGATTTATCGTTTAAAAATTGATTTTATGTAAGGAAGAAATGAAGAAATATACAGGGTGACAAAAAAAGTGCGGTCACACAGAAAAATCTCAATATTTCAAAGAATAAGAAGAAAATCCGAATCTGACTTTCATAGCTTTATTCAGTAACTGATGAAGATACTTCACAGACGATATCTCGGAATTACACCACCTTTTTCTGATCGAACCAGCTTCAGACGTCTCGGAAAGTCGTTGCAAGCGGCGCGCACGTCCGGTCTCGTATAATCTTTTTCAACCTTGGAGTTCTCACAGATCTTGGTCGTCCAGATCGTGTCTTGTCCTCGGTGCCTCTGGTCTCTAGGATCGATTTATGTTCTGGTACACGAATTTCCGGTTGATTACGAGCGGTTTTAGGTGTTTGAATATGTTGAATATATGTCCGCGTTTGAACCCTCTCACATATTCAGCGATAACAGCTGCTCTCAACTCTGTCACTCACAACTTAATGTACACAAACTGCACAAAAACGAAACTCTGCCACTATGGGCAGCAAAGTTAGCCCTTTAATTTGACATATAGATAGCACCAGAGAGATTCAACGTATAGGCTACAGGCGACCCCAAAAAACAAGTGTGACAGGACTTTCTTGTCACCCTGTAAAACACGTCTTATTGCGGGGTTTGGAAAAATGACAACAAATCGACAAATATTTTCAATAATTGCAACGGAAAAAGTACTGAAGTTAAGTTATTCAACTCATGTGGATCAGCAATTTTTGGAATAAAAATGAAAAAATTGTTTATAAAGGTATTCGTAGAACAAGGGTGGTATGTAATCAAAAACCTCTACTTCTGAGAGTTTTTCCGCAAAAAAAGAGTGTTTCAGCATTAAATTATAGTTTAAATGTTAAAAGAAACTGTTAGAGTAAGGCCCGGTTGCCCGGATCTCATTGGAAAAGTTCGAATTTTGCCCGGGTTTATTCTCATTTTCATTCACAAATCACACTTTAAAAAACAAATTATGTTAAATTTTTTTTTATTTATGCGTCCAAATTGAAATTTTCTGAGCAAGTTTTATAAAAATAATCATGAAAGATGTTTAAGAAAACCTAAAATACAATTTAAAATCTGTTGATAAATTTTGGTGAAAAAAATTTTTTTCAACTTTTTTTCTTGATTTTTGATGAGTAATTTTTAAGTTTTGACCAAATTTGCCCGGATATTGCCAGGATTTTAGCAGACCATTTTGAAATCAAATGCCCGGATTTTGCCAGGTTTTTAGATGAAAATAGCCTGGTTTGTCCGGTCCGGATACGTGCTGAAAAAATTCTGGCAACCTTATGCTAGAGAAGTCCTATGGTTTTGAAGTCCATCGGAAAATTGATCAACCCAATGGAAATCGGCCGAAGGGGACCAAAGTTTTTCATGTAAAACTGGATTTTCGTGTTCCTCCTGAACAAAATGTCTCGAAATCCCATACAAATTTTAGGCTCGTTGAGCAACTCTTTCCGGTGATTTGATCTGGCCCAAATTTGGCATGAGACCTTGTACTAGGCCTAGGATCAATTCAAGCCAGCAGCGCATAACATTTCACTAGCTTGAAATTTTTCATACAAATTTGGGGCAGTCTTATGTACACTCTAATCAACAAGCAATTTCTAGTCATCCAAACATTTCAATAGTCCCCATCAGTGTCCGGCACAAAAACGCTAATCCGCTAATCGCTAATTAGTCCGTTAACTTTCGGTTAGCGAATTAATTTTCTCGCTATATTTTTCTTCAGCTAGCGGATAAGAAAGTTCCGCTAATTTTTAGTTCCGCTAACTGAAGAACGCTAACTCTTTGAAGTGTTAATTTGGCCATAGACTTATACATAGATAATAAATTCGGCATCGTTCAGATTTAAAATTTTAAATCCTATCAGGTATTTAAATTTTCGTTAAAGATTGATTTCAGACGCTATTCGATCTCGATTTTGACTGGAATCTTAGGAATGAGCGTCTTTTTGAATTGTCTTCACTTGAATTTATGTCTTAAGCATAAGCCTTCTTAGAATATAAAATAAATGAAAAAGTTGTGAAAAATTGAAATTTCCCAAACAAAGTAATTGTATTAATGTCAAAAAAGATGAAAAACTATTTCGAACAAAACAAACCATATACCTAGAGTGAATCTTTGCATTAACTGATGTAAAAAAATTAAACAGCGGGTGAATATTTTGAAAAATTTGATTCCATTTTTTTTCCTTTTACTTTCCACCAAATACGCTAACTAAAACTAAAATTGGACTGACGCAACTGATATGTTCAGAAATATTACAAAATAAGTTCGATAACTGCCCCTATTGATATCATTTAACCACTTTTCTAGTCAATATTATAATTAAAAATGGCTGAAAAATTTGTGTTTTGCTTATCTTTTTCAAAACTTTCTACTATCGATTAGCGATTAGCGCTTTATTATAGATCGATAACTTTAACGCAACATTTAGCGGCTTTATTTAGCGATCGCTAACTTTGACCGAGATAGCGATCTAATTAACGCCGCTAACTTTTTAGTTAGCAATGCCGAACACTGGTCCCCATGCAAAGCTATCTTGGTCATACATCCGGTTGTCTTGTACACGCTTTCATTGGAGAATGTCATCATTTATGTTCTATTTTGGGTATCTACACATTTTCAAAATGTAAATATCAATCATCGTACCAGAATGAACTTTTGGCGATACAGCAAACTAAAGGTAGTATACTTAGTGTTGTAAATGTTCACAATCTCATGCAATGTTTCACTAGATACGTTTTTGTTTTTGTTTACGTGCTATATATTTTTTTACTTAGTTTTATATTTTTAATGTGATTATAGTTTCAAAACAAAATTAGAGTTAAGTCGAATCAACTTTCAAAGTACAACTATTGATGAGCAACGGTTAAAATCTATAGAAAATTTAACAAATCAAATTAGAGCTCGAATAGGAAGGAACTCATGTTACAAATTGGTTCCATCTCGGTTCAACATCACCCATTTACGTTAATGGTTGCTTACTTGCAATCAATACAATCCGGAATCCGATTTCATTAACCTTGATTGGCACCGCATCACCATCATCAATCAGTAGGTGCAGGGTTCTGTAGTAGAAGGGACTGGCATTAGAGACGCCCGGTTTGTAATTGCAAACATTTGTACAGCAACAGCAAATCGCAAATAGTAGAAGTAAAAAGTCTAATCAATCAATCGAAAAAACACACACACTCAAACACTAGACTGGGACGATTCATTCACTTGATGTAAAAAATATTCACCTTGAAAATTATGAAATCGGTAATCAACGACCTAGGAATCAAATTTACACCAATCCACAGAAGTTAAGATGAAAAATAATTTTACCGGAAACAAACACGAATCGACCCAGTCCATTGCTCGAAGCATATTGAACACAACAATACCACACAGAGCAAAAGAGCAAGAACATTACATTTTAGTTTTCATTATTATTTCCATCCATCGACTATCAATTACTAATGGCTGTTATTTTCTCTCTTTTCTTTTCTCTTTGCTTTCCTTTTTTCCGGTGGATAAAATACTATTTTCGATGTGTGGTGAAACGACTCTGAATCTGACTGAATCAAACTATAAAAACAACATCAACAAAAACCGAATTGTAATTTGCAGGTTATAATCTCGGTAGTACCTTACACCAACACGAGCTCGACGAGATTCGCAAAATCTTCCTCCCTCCGACTGGCGCCAAGCACGTGTTGCAGTGTAACGAACACACACATCAAGTTTCGAGCGATAGAAGTTGCGTTTGGGTGCGCGTGTATGCGTGTTAGAGACCTTTAAATATGACATAGGTACGTCTGCGTAAATTAGAGATCTTTTGATATTATAGAGATTTTTCGCGGGAAGCGAGAAAAAAATCATAATTTCACATACGACGGTAGAATACGAATCGATATCAACTTTTCGAAAAACTGGGTAGTATGTAAAAAAAAATCTTAAAAATGCTGAGTTACGAAAGTTTAAAAATTTATCGGAAAGTTGATTTTTGTTCTGTCATCGATTTTCTCCTGTTTTTCAATCACTGTTAGCGTAGCCAGTATAGAAAAAACTAGCGATAAGAATTTTGTTCATTGTCAAAGTCATTTATACGACATTTAGATTGGAATCATCGTCGAAGGAAAGATTTTTGTACGTTCAGTCGAATATCACGAAACGATTTAATAGTTCTGATAGTTAAGGAATATAAAAAAAAGTAATGAATCAATGGAGAGCAATGAGCTTTAATTATGAACCCAACAATGAACAATGCAAAGCTCCGAGCACGAATGGTTTTATGCATAGAACATACCTTCATTGTAGTCATATCGACTGATGAATATCGAAAGCATTTTTATTGTCTATTTACGTAGTTCCATTGAATAGAGAAAGGAAACAATAGGACAAACAACATACAAAAAACGGAAATTGGAACCAATCTCAATAAAGCTAAGGTATGAAGGGTAATTTTCATTCATCAACAAAAAAAAATACATTTTTATCGATCCCAATCAATAGGATGCGTTAACTATTAATTAAAGACTCTCTCTTAACTGTACGTCATGAGTATGGTTTTAGATTCTGAAATAGGAAATTTTTTTTTCTATATAGTGCGCTGGATATGATTGATTCGAAACCCTTGAAAATAACAGAACATGCGATAGAATAATCGATTTAAAACCGCATTTGATCAGTTCGAAAGATAATCATTTTAATTAAAGTTTTTCATAGCCTAAGCAAGAACATTTTTTATAGTTTTCATTTGATAGTAGAATATTCAATAAATTTGAAGTGATAATTTGCTGAAATCATAAACTGCTTTGAATCATTTAATGAAAGGCCATTATTATTCAAAATCTGTCTAATAATTTTCTTTTTTTTTTTCAGAAAAACAAGAATATTTCAACAGTAAAAACACTCCAAAATTAATGAAACTGGGTTTTCAGGTGTAAACGGATGTGCAATATACGGTTCGAAACATTTTGACGAGACAAAAAAAAAACATCATTATGAGACCAAAAAATCTACTTTGGGAAAAAAGCTATGGATAAAAGAAGTTGTTTTCAGTTTAAAATTAGTACAAGATTTGAAAATTGGCGAGAATGGGCTATTTGGTTCTCGGATGAACACTAGGGTGTACCAAAATTGCATAACTTCTGGGAATCTGGGGGCTCACCCTTTAAATGTTAGATTAGGATGTACAGACAAACTTTTGTATGGGGCCGACTAAAAAAATCCTGTTTAGAGGTTCCGCAAACGCGATCTTTGAAAAAAGTCCACTTTCAAAAGATTCGATTTTAAATAAATTCTGGGTCCAAAAATTTTCATTGAATTTATATATTTAATATATTTTTAATTTTGTTTGAGTTAAATGCTACACGTAAAAAAAGGAAAAATGAACCAAATTTGTATCAAAATGTAAAACAAGCAAGCTATTTCCAAGAAAAAAAATTTTTTAGTCCAAAATTTTTTTATTCAACTGACCGAAATGTGTACCAAGCGTAACATATTTTTGATACCAATGCCATCAAATGATGCGGATTTTTGTGCACTTAAACTTTGCTGAACAAAACATGTTTTTTGTATCATGTGTAAAGAGCTATTCACGGTTTAATTCTTAATAAAAATCACAATTTAGGATATTTTTTGGTATCCGAGGGTTTTTGGGTCAGAGATGGTTTGTATAATAGTTCAAGAATTCCACTTTTTATGAAAGGGGGGTCTCCATACAAAATTATCGCTTGACATCTTATATATAAAAATGGGGGCATTTTCTTTGTAACAACATCACGTATGGTCGGTCGGAATGAAGTGAAATTTGATATCCGAGGGTTTTTTGGGTCAGAGATGGTTTGTATAATAGTTTCAAGAATCTCACTTTTGATGAAAGGGGGGTCCCCATACAAAATTATCTCTTCACATCTTCTTACATATAAAAATGAAGGCGTTTTTTTGTAACAACATCACGTATGAATGGTCGGTCGGAATGAAGTGAAATTTGGTATCCGAGGGTTTTTTGGGTCAGAGATGGTTTGTATAATAGTTTCAAGGACCTCACTTTTTATGGAAGGTGGTCTCAATACAAATTCAACTTTATTTGTTACGATTTCCATAAGAATCTATTCGCGAGCACGATGCAGTTAAGGACGTGTAGATGAAGTTAAACATTTATTGCGATTTATACCTAAGAAGGTAAAACGAAGTTTACCGGGTCAGCTAGTTTAATATATTTAATTTGTCTTAATAAATACCCACTTTCAAATCAAAGTACTTGCAAAAAAAGACTTGGATGGTTTAAAGGAGTCATCAGAAGGCAATATGCCAAATTTGAGCGGAATCGGACAACAGGAAAGGTTTGCACTGACTCTCAAGAGTGAGAGGGATTCTGAGACATACTGTTCTAAAGAAGCATAAAAAACTGGGTTTTCATCATACATTTTTTTTTTCTTTACCAATCGATTGCTTGATCATGTAGATTTTATTATAATTTAATTTAGAACTAACATTTCTCCTCCATACCTCCATACTGCAACTCGATTGAACTTAAAACAAAAAAGTCATGGCTGTTCAAAGATTGTATTTTGGTTATAAATTGTCCTGTAAAACGCAATGAGTAAAATGTACTCATTGTGTGTTAAACGACAATTTGCCTAGGTAAGACTAGGAAGGTAGGTTCGTTTTGGTTTTTTTCCGCCGATCACAACTTTACTTGTAGTTTTGTCATGTGAAAAAAAAATTATTAAGCAGTTATTAGGATTCAATTGTGCATAACTGATTTGCAGAAAGTTAACATATACTATTAAGTAATTTTATTAATCCAGGTGTAATATCTGGAACTGAACATCTCAAATAAGATAAGAAAAGAGGGAAATGTAGTGTTTTATAAAGTTATATTCAATTCAATCATAATTTTAAAGCTATTTCATGATCATAATTGAAAGGAAATCAACATGTCTTTGAATTTCACTGTTAATTCTGAATAAACAAATTGCACAATTTAAAAATACTGTAAACTCTGTGACAAGTCGTCAGAATATGTTACAGTTTTTGTGTTTATCAATTTTTTGTCATAGAACCATTTTGTACCCATTCTAGTTTAACTTATTGGGCATTTTTTCGAAGAACTTGGTGTTGTTACAGTCAATAACATGATCGATCATATTCAATGATATGCTTGTCTTAATTCTAAACTTTTTAATCGATATAGATTTTAAGTTATGAATTTGCTTGGTGCAAAAGTTGGCTTATCTAATTGATTTGAAAAATTGCTCATTCTCTACAATCTTTGTCATAAATTACGTTTGCTTTATTCACTTAAGAAGTTTAATCTAAGGTATTCGTTAAAAATTGTGTTAAACTTTTGTAAACACCTAATGGCTAGATTTACGCCATATATTTTTGTATATTTGGAGTCTGTTTATTTCTTACGAGGGGGAGAGGGGTCTGTAAATTCTAAAATCGTGCTTACGTAATTAGTGAACTTACTATCTTCTTCAATGAGCGTTTTAGAATGTTGATTGTGTATCGTTTCTAGAGATGTATCGAATAGCGGTATTTCAGCAACGGCCAAATATCGAATATTGATCTTTTCAACTATTCGGCTGAATATTCGTTCGAATATTCTGTTAAGTTTTTAATGAAAGTACAAAAGCGATTATTTCAATTTTCTTCTTTTTCTACCATGTTTGTGCCCATCATGTTTTAAGTCGATTATTTTTAACCAGATGATATTATTTATCAGATGATGATCACAAGATCATTTTCGAAGGGGTCTATTTGATTGATGATTGATGATCAAATCGTCACCAATAACTGAAGGATTTCTCACCAATGAGATTTGGTTCTTGTGAAATCTGGGACAAAAAGTGTCAAAATAGGTGCCGAGAAAAATTTAAATTGCTCATTAGATATCGAATTTGATGAAAGTTGAATTTGAGCAAGATATCTTCAAAATAAATAGATGTTAAAAAGAACGATGGTGACTTTAAGCATACCATACTTTCTGTAACACGGACGTTTGATAAAAAACATTACAAAAGGGGGCTTGTGATGTAGCTCAGTTGGCAAGTGTGTTGTCTCCTGAGCAGATGTCAGCGAGTTCGAGCCCAAGAGCAAACATCGAACACAGTTGTTCCGGATAAGTTTCTCAATAACGATCCGCCAACTGCATCGTTGATAAAGTCGCGAATGCCATAAAGGTGGTAAAACGACTATAATCGAAACAAAAAAAAAATTAAAAAAGGGCATATTTGAACAAAATCTAGGCCAAAAACATTCAAGAGGAATAAAAAAGAAAATAACTAGAAATTTTAAATTTCAATGAATCACTGCAGCAGTGTAAAAATCGTAACTAAGGATTAAATAAAAATTGAAGGTCATTTTACAATTTTTTAAAAATAATTTTCGAGTGCCAAATCTATGAAATTCAAAAAGAAATTTGGGTTTTTTATTAGCAAATAGCAAATTAGCAAATAATTAGCAAATAATAAAAAAAAACCTGGGTAAAATCCGAAAAATCTTAAGCAATGTCCGGGCCAGATTTGAATATGCTCGAAATCTTCATTGGATTTATGGGCAAGCCTGAATATACATATAAAGAAAATCTGGAACATACGATAATAATAGCGATTGTATCCCATTTACCCGAAAACTTTTGCCCAGAACTTCCGACGGCGGGTCGGTGGCCACCTCGGATTTCTGGGAAAAGGCAATTCTGGTGAATTTTTTTCTGGGAAATGTTTCATTCTGGAAAAAAAAATTTTGGGAAAGGGAAATGGTTCATACTTTGCAAAAAAATTCTGGTTAAATTTTCCGGTAATTTTTAATTCTGGGCAATGGTTTTCGGGAAAACGGAGTACAGCCAATAATAGCATAGCTATCTGCAGTGAAAGATACACCGGATATGCCTAAATATGTACCAAATATTCGGCTCACCGTTTTTTTTTTCGATTCCCTTATACTCAAACATAAACAAGCTCAGAGAAAAGTGAGAGTGTGTATGTATTAGCCTTTCTTCTCATCTTGTCTTCAGTTTTTTTTTCTTTTGTTTATGTTTGCCCAGTTTTGCTCAAAATGCCGTCGAAACAAAAAGCGTTTCTACGAACTTCACACAAATCTGGGCAAAAAGTATACAGTACAACATTTTAAAAGTGAAAATGTGGCGACTTCAACTGTTTACCATATCCTAAAGCCCCCAACAACTTCTCGCAAGCAAGGTAGCGCCAGACCAGCGAACATTATGGATGCAAAAGGTCTTCGTTCTCTTTCTCGTGCCTTCAATAGCAAAGATTCCTTGAGCCGACGGGATGCCGCAAAAAGTTCAATTGTTCTCACAACTACATTGGCAAGACATCGAAAAAAGTTTGAATTAAAGGTTGTGTGTACTCCATTTTCTCGAAAACCATTGCCCAGAATGAAAAATCACCAGAATTTCAATCACCAGAAATCCACTTAACCAGAACTTTTTTTTCCCAGAATGCACCATTTACCAGAAATTTTTTCCCCAGAATGAACCATTTCCCAAAAAAAATTTTACCAGAGTGAAACATTTCCCAGAAAAAAATTCACCAGTATGAACCATTTATCTGAAAATTTTTCGCCAGAATTGCCATTTTCCAGATAATTTAACATATTAATTCAAACAGGAATTAAAAAAAAAGATTTCTTCCACAAAATTGGATCCACACATCGAATACTATTGTTTTGCGGAAAAGCCGCAACCAACGAGGATGAAGGAGCCGAGGCGGCACAAAGCCGCCGAAGCCTTTAAATCCGAGGAAACCGCCGACCCGCCGTTGGAAGCGGCGGCCACAATACATTGGTATAGGTCTGCCCGGGCTTCCTAGGTCTACGTGAAAGCTAGGAGTGATCCCTTAGTCCCGTCTGCCACGCGACAGCGTGAAGGACAAAATGTCTTTCAAGTTCAAACGCGCAGCCAGGCTTCGGACGCACCTCAGAGCCCTACAAGAGCGGTGTAACTTTCTGCTCCGCTCTTTAACTGTTGTTGTGAGCGGAGCAAGAGTGGATTTGCGATTTTTTTGGATTTTTAGATTTCGTTCATTTCATTGCGGGATGACTTGCTTCAATTTTAAATTTGTTTATATACTTCTGTGTGCGTTGCAACACATCATATTATGAATTCCATTCAAATTAAATAATGAAAAAAGTCTTGAAATTAAACTTCAACTTAAAATCACTTAAACTTTGAGAAAATCGAAAAAGGTGGTTCGATATGAAATGCAAGCAAGCCAAGAAACTGGTTACTGCTATTGCATAAATCAAGGCGTTTTCAGCACCTGGATTCCGCCTTTGTTTATGCAATATAATCAGAGCTGCTTGTGATTTCCATGAATCAAGAGAATCATGAAAAATTCTGATTTATTGCTGTGAATGATCCTAATTTTTAAACGAAATAACCTCGCAATCCTGAATTGTGTGAAGATGTAAACGATCAATTACTTTACATTATAATAATTTCATAAAACCCTTGGAATATGAACCGACTGTTTGCGAGCTGTGCTTTCTGTGCGTCTTGATTTTTGTTACGAAAGTAAGGGCGGTTGCCTAAAACACACTTTAATTTTGAGATTCAGTTTTGATTTCAAAATTAATTTATCCGGCTGAGTAACAGTATGAAAATTATAATGTCTGTTATATAATAATTCATTGAGTTCGGAATTGTTCGTCCTAATCTGAAAGGTTGACTGCTACCAAAAAGACAAACTATATATAACTCCTTGAAAAACTTGAATTTTAATTTATCTTAACTGTTTCTTGGCTCGTACCTAGATAGGTTTGATCAGTGAATTAAGTTATTGACATATATTGAATAATATTTAAATGGGATGAATGTTTGATAAGATCTTTAATGCCGCTGGAAGTGTTCGTGATATAATGCTGGTAGTTTCACTAAAACTTATAAATTTTGGAAAAATAACCTTAGAAACGACCGTGTTTGTCGACCGGGTATTTTTCCTTGCTCAAATGTGCGTGAGAAATGTCAAAAAACAACTGTAATGACCATCTCGCGTGAGCTTTCGTTACGTCTGTGAATCTTAAAAATTCACAGAAAATTGCTTCAAAAGTTATCAAAACAACTTTAAAATTTGTATTGCACATATAGAATATATTGTCCAGGCTACAACTATTCTAAATGGAAAGAAGTTGCTACTAGTATAAGTCAATTTTTGTTTTTTTTTCGCAAAAAACTGTTTGTTTACATTTGTTTCATACGACGTAATGAAAGCTCACGCGAGATTTTGGAATAATTCTGGACTGGACTGGAAAATTAACCTTAAAAGCAACCATGTTTTAGACTTTTTTTCCCCTTCTTAATCCGTACACGAGAGCAAGTGCGCGTGAGAAATGTCAACTTAAAAATCTTTTATTCGAAAAAAATTGTTGAAAAACTGCACTGAATTTGGAATATTTTCAAATGTATGTTTCAAATCCATTTCTCTTAGCTTCCGAATTTTTTTCCCCTTTGACATTCAACCAACTTCTTTGATTCAAAGTTTTGTTAAAACCATATTTCGAAAGTAATTAGTTTACTAAATGAAACCATTCTTCAAAAAACTATAATTTTGAATAAGGGTCATTTCAATGTTCCTTAACCAATGCCCAGTAAATAAAAAAGAATTTCACTGTAACTAAACTAATATATCAATTTCAATGCTTTTCCACACCTCCAAAACGAATTTTGAATGGTAAAAGAACAGTACTATCTTGATGCAAACGAAAGTAATTTTTATTTTCTTGTCGTTTTATGGAATGCCAAATATCGTATGTCTGTGTGAGTGAATTCATTTCATGTTTTGATTTTGATGTGACGAATTCACGTTTGTTTTATTTTACCCATGGATAAAATCAATTACACGTGCGATATTCAAAAAATATCCCACTTAATAATTCTTCTACTAGAATTTTTCTCAGTGTACTCACAAGTGTCACATTTCTTTGTATTTGTATGCTGTGAACCCTTCAACTGAAATAGGTCACACATACATCTACTCTTTATATTGTTCCTGCGTATGCTATACAAATTAGATGAACCATCCTTTTGTTCAACACTGGTTGTTCATCTGGTTCAAATTGCAAACGCTGCTGAAAATTTTAACTCTTTTCCAGCATGGCTGCCGAAAGCCACAAACAACTGCAGCCTCCTAGATTTTATTTCTATTTAGGAAATTAACAATCAGGTAAGCAAATCAATGTTATAAAAACAGTACAGATTGATAGTTTTCCAGTTTGTAAGCATTTTTCCATTCATGATTCACACAGGATATCGTTACAAGCTCTTCGTATCGATGGAAACTTCACCAGTGAGGAACACCTGCGTGGCTCGCAACGAGCCGGGCATTCTATTCATCGACATTCCGGGGCCCGGGGTGCTCGGAATGCCTGCCGGGTTGGACCATAGAAAGGCTGAAGATCTTCGGATTCCCTCATCCAGTGTAAAAAAATGGCAACGGAGGCTGTGGAAGTGAAAAATGTTGATACTACAAGTGCATCCGTTGAAAAAAAAAACTACGCTGTTACTGTGTTATAAATAATGTGCTGTTGTGCTGAGTGAAAAATTGAGAAGATTGGATAAAGAAAATAAAAAAAATATATGAAAATCGTAACACATTAAAAATTTTCCTTTCTAATTTTTTTTGTCTGAAAATTCCATTGGTGGTAGTACAGGGTTCGCGTTCACGCACACATGTACACATGGTCGTCGTTCACTTACACATTCACACACGGTCGTCGTTCATTTAAACTGTCATTCTGGATCGGGAAATTCATTCTAAGTAGAATCGGGTGGGCCATTTTCTACTTGGCTGTCGGCAGAAGTTCTAGTAGAATTCTACTAGAAAGGCTACTAGAATTCTAGTAGCCCTAGTAGAATAATTATTAAGCGGGATGGTTCGAAATTTAACCAAAAAAATAATAATGAACAAATAACTTAACAACAAAACAGGAAAAGCTAAGCTATTCTTACTAAACAGATTCGGATAATTGAGATTGTTTGTCTAGAATCATCATTATGTCAACCAACGTACTTTGTTAGAAATTGTACTAAAATGCATCATCTCGAAGCCAAAAATATTGTTGCCTCTTCCAGTGGGCGGTAAAAGGGCTAGTTTGATATCCAAGTTTAGTTAGATATTTTGAAAAGAGCACATTTCTCGAATGTGACTAAATTTTTAATAGAAAAGGAATTTTTAAGATTTATTGGAGAAAAAAGTAAATAAAAATCTGACACCGGTTTTTGTTGTAGATGGTGACTTAATGGTATATTTCATTGTTGCGATTTTGCATTAAGCTTCTTCTGTTAACAAAACATTGCTTTACAAATTTTGTAAATATCACCTCTACTTTTGTTTTATTCAGTTTTTGTAAACCTCTATAAATGCGGCAATTCGGCTAGGTGAAGGGTTTGGAGAAACTCTAACTGAAACAGATTGTTCAACAAAATTTTGTTAGAATCTCGTCCATTCAACTGATTTAACAGTTCTAAACAGTAATATAATTTAAAGCCACATGCAATATACTGTAGTTTTGCAATATACAATCAGTGGAATGTTTTTACGATGTTATTTGTTGTTTTATCAACAAGTCCTAGATCGTTTTATAACTATTTACAAATAATTGGGTTTATCACAGTATTTTTTTACTCGGGAAATTTGAACTTACCCTTGACAGAGGTTTCGGGGTTAACGAAATCTTGCAGTTGAAAGTGATCTTCACAAATGAAACCAAAGATGTCATAAATGGTTATTTTTCAACCACAACGCAATAAGGAAGTGATGCAGAAAATCTCTAGTTTTCATTCAATTTTCATTTTTGTCGAAGTCGGTGTATTTTTTATAAGCTTTATGGTTGAATTCTAACCACATTTGGTTAATGCGCTCCAATTCAAAAACGGTTCTTTAGTGGTTTTCGAAATAAATCGTGTTATTTTTTTCTATCAAAAGTAGGTAATCAAAAACGACCATGTTCATCGCTAGATGTAAAAAATAAAATAGCACAATGCAAATGTGTGTGTGATATATCGAGATTTTTCCTTTTGTGTATGTCACGATAACCCGTAGATAGCGCTGCGGAACAAGCGCCAAAATCAACCTTGAGTGGTCAGTCTGGGTATCTGGTGTCTGCGGTTATTAGTACTAACTTGATCGCATTGTCACACAATGAGAGTAACAGATAGAAAGTTTGTGTCCTCAGCAAAGTCTAAATGGCCCACAATAATGTTTGTCAGAGATTTTTTCGGCACTTTGCCCACCACACAAACTTTCTATCTGTTACTCTCATTGGCTGATGTCATGCTGAAGCAACTAGCAACGCAACGCGTTCACACGAAAAACCAGCTCTCATTTGATCTCCATGGAAAAAGCGCAGACCTGTCATGCTGAGCGCATTTAAAAGCGCGACAAAGCTGATGCCAGGGTGTTTTGTAGCGCGACAAGTAGGAAATCCAATGGGAATATTGTTTTTTTTCGTTTTAAAACAGTGATTTCGGGTTTTAACCACAATAATTCAAAGATCCGTCCAAATTTGTGATAATAAACTAAATAATATCTGAATCGAAAGAAAATTTTCAGAATTTCTTGGTTCCCGCAAAAAAAAAACAAGGAATTTTGTCGGTTCAAATTTCGGCATTCTTGCAATCCTAGCATGATCTGATAAGTTTTTGACGGTTCCCGAAAGAAAGGAGACGATTCAAAGCATTATCAGATGTAAATAAGTGATGATTTGTAGGAAATTTCAAAGCGACATGTCGCTCAAGCATGTCATACCAATGCGATGCAACGCTTTCTTATTGGAACGCGTGAACGCGTTGCGTTGCTTGTTGCTTCAGCATGACATCAGCCATTGTGTTGCAATGCGATCAAGTTAGTACTAATAATCCACCTATACACGTTCACGATATATCGATGAAATGCAAAAAAAAAAATCACACATTCAATAGCGGATAACTCATCACCGTCAACTCGTATCTTATCAAAATCTTCTACAAACTTTTTTGTCATTGTTTGAACTACAATTCCTCATATTCTGAGCTTTCTTGCATACTGGAAACACATTTTAGAACTAAAAGAGTGAAAGTATGTCGATTTTTCATACATTTTGCCGAAAATCTTCAAACAAATTTCAAGTCCTTTGCACCAGCTCGTGCTTCTGCCAAATGACCTTAAACTTTCAGTAAGTCATTTTTTCAGCTAAAGGCACCAACTTAGGGGGTGCCGCGTGGAATATAAGGATAATTTTTTTTGTTATGGCCAGTCTAATCTGCACGTGCTGAAAACGGAGCACGCCGTCCGTCATCGATAGCACTATGAACGCGAAAATGTTTCTGAAAAGTATCTCTAGAAGTGGCATCTTCATTTCCTCAAAGACAACGAATAGTCGGATTTGACATCCTGTCAATACTACAAGAAAGTTGTAGGGGAAAAGTTCATATAACGCCCCATGTGGCTAATACGCGCCACCCTTGTTTTGAAGAATCTGAAACATTTTAAGCCTGCAAAATATTACCAATTTGTTTTTGTGATTGGTCATGGCAAGTATGATTTTTTTCTTAAAATGCCCCTATTTCGTGATAATTTCGAAATTTAGGTTTTTCTTCATTTCGATCTAAATTTTAAAACATTTTCAATAAGGATTCACTAAGCAGAGAAAAACGAATAAGACAATATTTTCTGACACATCGATAGAGGAGAATCTAAACTATGATTTTATGCTAAAAAATCATACTGAACTCGCTAAGGTATGATTTTTATGATTATGTTCTATCACGGCCCATGCGCTCGTTATAACGCGCCAATCGTAGTAGGCTGAAAATAGCATTAATTTTTCAAAAAGGCCAATTTTCTTTGAAAATGAACAAATAGTCTAAAACCATATTTTGAGCGTTAATTCCGCCCAAAAAATTTACTTTTATTTGTTTTTTAAATTTTGATTAGTCCATTTTGATTTTCTGTGTATTTTCGGTCTTCGGCTGCATTCGGATGTGTTCGGCTGCTAGGCGCGTATTGAATACACAGCGGCGCGTATTTGCAACACAGTTTTGTTCTGTGGTTTTGAATAAGGTTTTTAAAAATCAAGTTTTTGAAGCCACTATAGCAATTTGAGTAACAAAAAATCATAGGCAATTGTAGAAAACACGTTTCTTCAACGATTACACCCATTTTTAAAACAATTTGTAAGTGGAATACATAGAAAATGAGCAATTCGCTTAGGTGGCGCATAATAGGGCATGTTTCCCTAGAGTTGTTTAAGTCGAACGGAGTCGAATATGAACCCATAGAACATACAACCTCTCAAACACTCCGGGACTGCATCTGATTGATCAGAGTAGGGGAGAGGCGGGCTATATGCGCATATTAAGGAAAGCACTCATTTTCTCCCATATTCCAATAGATAGGAGTCTGAAAACTATAGTAACTATATATATATACACATGACCGGACATCAGTTTTATATACGTTAGAGCAATTTTTCTGTTAAAATCTCTATCAGTTTTTGTGAAAATAATTTTATAATAAAAGAAGTCAAAATGGTCGATTTCCGAAACTGGCGGGCTAAATGCGCATAATTATGATATTAGCTTTATTTCATTGACGCTTGCAATATTTTGATATTATTTAATTGAAAATGGTAGAAACGGATGTTAAGCATACGTCAAGGCTGAAATTTTGGTGAAATTTTTGACATCACTAATTCTTTTGCATGAAAAATATTTAAGTATGCCATATGGCCATATTTCATGGTAATATTTTGTTCATATCGTATTTTTATCGGATCAGTATGAAGTTCTTCTTTTTTCGCTGTAAGATCGTGATTTGAGCGTAGATTTAATGTTTAAATGATGAAAAGTAAAAAATTTATAAAACTTATCTATTTTTCTTGATATAGGCATTTAACCTGCCTTGATATGGGCATTCAGAACCTGTCTCTTATTCCAGTAACTTATCATTTACAACTTTGCCAAAAGCTTCAATTTGTTGAATTTCATATTTCCAGATGAATAAGAAAGTAAACCCATTAAAATGTTTGTTCACAGAATTTGTACGCACGATAATTAAAGTTCAATATATTAGAACAAAACTGACAAAAAACTTGTTTGAATTTTTAAATTTTTTTGACTTAATAAAACAACTTAATTTTTTCATGCCATGTGCTGAAAGCGTATTACCCTCATATTGCACTGATTAGATATGATAAATCTCCAGCCATATCGTCAATCGGCTGTATGCGCATATTACCCAACATGCGCATTTAGGAACACTTCCCCCTACCAGGTTATTATAAATGATTAGGCACCTATTAAACGACGATCCTCTCCGTACTACTAGGCAAAAGCTTTCGCTGCCTATCATTGGTTTACCTAAACAGACTGGATTACCAAATTTCAAATACCATTTCAGGCTGCTATCAACTTTATTTCCATGGTGTTAAAACATTATTAGGACAACGCCTTTCCACAAAAATCAATGTTGTCCGGCCAAAGACAAGCTACCCCTATAGTTTTTTTTTCGAAACGACAATAACAATGATTTTGATATCAAAGCTAAATCTGAATAAGAAATAATATCTCATTGAGATGAGTTTGGGTATTAATTTTGAGATGCTCTTCTGATCTGGGTAGCTTCTATAGACAAAGAAGAGAAACTGATATCCGTTTGCGAATTATTGATTCCTAATTTTAAAGAGCGTTATTTTGATTAAAATTGATTTGCCTTCATTTGCAGCTTTTTTTTATTTGTTTATAATTTTTTTGCCGTATTTTTCTACTTTTGAAAGCATTATGATTGTTTCAACAAAAAAAGCAACAACAGTATTACAGATGCCTAGCTTGTCCCAGTTCTAGTTCGTGCATGTTTTCGGTAAGTAAGAATAAGAATTTGTTAGATCCATTGGTAAAGTGAAGCCAACCATGCTTGGTTAGACTTTTAGTTAAGTATATTTTTTGCTTAAATTTTTAAAACAGCAAAGCACTTTTCCATTTTCATTACCCCAACGGTATGCTGTGAAGAACCTGCGCTTGAAACCAAACATTCTCGAAACTTATTCATTAGAATCGTTTACTAATAATTTCGTTTTTCCTCCAGTTTCCCCATGGAGCCGGTTTCATTTGATTATGGACTTCTTCGCAAGGAACGGTTCTAAGATCTATCAGCGCTCAGTTTATCAAGTCTCTTAAATATTCTCTGTTATAGATCAAATAACTCATCGAATCATTATACATTACTGTGAATTAGTTTTATTTAAATAACAAATTTTAAACAACAAATTTTAAACTTCTAATATTCATTTCTTGGTTTATTTTAGAAAATCTCAATTGTGTTTATATAACTTGAATATTATTCTATCAAGAATTTATATTTTCAAAATGCTAGATCTTCATAAAATGCTATAATTTACAGAATTTTGAAATATATGACAGCAGAATAAAATAATGAATGGATAATTTCAAAGGAATTCCATTTAAACCCCTTAATTCAAACATACGAAAGCTGAATCAATAAATGTACTCGTATATTCCATCCAAAATAGATATGTAAACAACTTAAAAAACAAAACAAAAAAGAACGGAACCAGTAAATAGAAACCCCAGTAACTGTCAATGTGATTGACCGCAAACATATGATATTGGAGATAGATGCATAAGCAGATGTTAACCACTTCCGAATGAATGGAATTATAAATGATAATAGATGTTTCAAATGAGTAAAAATATTTTATATAAAAATAGACGTTTGTCAAAGCATTTTCCTAAACAATATCAGAAAACCAAAATAAAACTGTTGAACTTGATCTACATGCTACAGTGCGCCTTAATACTCCAAAAGATTACTATAAAATGATAACACCACTTAACCTGAATGTTTAATTTTTCCTATTATCTGATTACTTATAAGATATCGCCACTATCTTCAATCCTCTATGAATAAACATATCTTAAGATGCTAACAATGAATCTAGATCTACTCTAAATTTCCAAAACGATTCAATCCTTCTATCATGATTCCATGTTCGTTTCCACCTTACTATTTTTCCTTTCGCACTATACAATATTCCTTCACGTTGAATTCTAGATTCGAATGGTGGTAACTAACGAAAAATAGAAACTTAGAAAAAAAGAGCTCACCAATTATAGTCTTAAGCAGAGAGATTTACACCTTAACACAAAACATATTGAGGACCACATTTGATACAAAGCCGTATATTTTCTATTGAGCCTTAGCCGAATCCAAACGAATGTTACCTCTCATTTCAACTTTCATTGAATATAGCTGAGAGAGAGGCAGATAAAAGAGAGAGTAACGATGTCAATGTTCTAAATAATAAAACAAGCTCCTTGGAAGGTGTTTGAAAAAAACAAAAAAAAACAAATCATCCAATCTAGTTGTACTGTAGAATAAAATAAACAAAAATAAAACATCTAAGTTTGATAATTCTAATCGTTGGTACGTTGGAATTTCCTGGTAGATTTTATGTATACACACACAAAGACGATCGCAGATGCTAGCTTAATCCAAACAGTATGAACCAGTAGTAAAGCAGAGCTATAGAAACGAATCGTAGTGAAAGAAAAACATATAATTTGATAAAGGTGCGAAAACGTAAACGAAATAGCAACCATGATTGAACCATCATGAACTAAGACTAAAAAAAATCTTTTAATACAAAATATCGGAGATAAATTTCAGAACTAAGTTTTACTTGTCTATAACTATCCGAAACTCCTCCAACAAGGTCGTATAATAATTTCAAATCAAAAAAATCCCTTAGGTTTCTTAAATATTTGGAATTTTATCAGCGTCGAATTAGGATTAGGATTAGAGATGTAGCGAATAAAAACCAATGGGTGTCCACGATTAAATTGCCACACTATGCTCTAACTTTTTAACCTTTGGGTAGAATTTAATGAAAATTTGGGTGGATTTAGTTCATACAGCATTGCTTACATCGTGCAAGTTTTAAAGTCCTGTGATCAAAACTAGCGGAAATGGAGTCGAAAGAACAGCTCGTGCGTGATAAATCATGAGAACAAGGATCTCTCGTTCAAGGATCGTTCCATCACTAACGATGGAAATCGCGAATTCCACGGTGTCGCGAGTGATAAAGCGTTTGGAGGAACGATTTACCACCGATTGGAAGCCCAGAAGTGAGGAAAATGTATTCCGTACAATAATAAAAATCACAACCGCGTAGTTGCGGTCTTCAACCGAAACCCAAACGCCTCCTTTAGGGGTGTGGCTAAGAAGCTGCACCTAAGCCGAAGTTTTGTCCATAAGGCCTAAACTAAGGCCGGGTTTCGAACGTTCGAGGTACAAAAGGCCCCTAAATACTCGCGAAGAAAAGCAGGAAAATCCGCCAAAACTCGTGCCAGGAAGTTGTACCTCAACATGCTGACGAAAGTTGAATGCTGCATCATGGACGACGAAACGTATATGAAGGCCGACTTCAAACAGATCCCTGAAAACCTGTTATTCACG
This sequence comes from Uranotaenia lowii, assembly GCF_029784155.1. NCBI lineage: Eukaryota > Metazoa > Arthropoda > Insecta > Diptera > Culicidae > Uranotaenia > Uranotaenia lowii. The sequence continues at coordinate 114,242,540 of NC_073693.1, forward strand.
GCCAAGGATAAATTTAGCGTTCCGGAGTATGTCCACACTCATGAGATGTCCAAATTTGCGAGTAAACTCTTGGTTTGGCAAGCCATCTGCACGTGCGGGAAGCGGAGTGCACCTTTCATGACGCAGGACACGATGAACGGACAGGTGTACATGAAAAAGTGCCTCCAGAAGCGGCCGGCTCCTCTCCTGAAGGCCCTTAACGCCCCAACAATTTTCTGGCTGGATTTGGCCTCATGCCACTACTCCAAGGACGTACTGAAATGGTATGCGGACAATAAGGTCAATTTCGTACCGAATATGTTCAACCCTCCCAACATTCCGGAGCTCCACCCCATCGACAAGTACTGGACGATTATGAAGCAGCACCTTCTTAAACCACCTAAGGTAGTGAAGACAGTCGAGGAACTGAAGAAAGTATCTGGAAATTCTTTGGACCCGCATCGATCTTGGAGATCGGAAACTCTACGTGTGCGTTGTGCACGTGCCTCCTGATCGTTCCAGTAACCTGGTTGTAGCCGATTTTTTTCATGTGGCCTCTCTCAAGTCAGTTGCAACGTCTACTTAGATGCCTTAAACACAGCGACTCTACGTCAGATAAATAACATTGAAAACGAAAAAGGCAGGATGCTAGACCTCTGCTTTGTTAACGAAGGGTTCAGGATTCCGTCGATCGATTTAGCTCCCGCTCTACTCGCCAAAGATGTCCTACATCACCCAGCTCTAGTGGTTTCACTCGGTGCCGCTAGGTTATATTCTCCCATTTAGAAAACTTCTTACTATAAAGATTTCAAGAATATAGATTCCGAGGCTATCTTGCGCGTTCTGGAATCCATCGAATGGGAAGTCGAGTTCGATCTTTCTGATCCCAACGCAGCTGCAGAGACATTTACGAATATCCTTAATTACACCATCGATCGCCATGTGCCGAAACGTAGCGTAGGTGCATATCCACGGACTCCGTGAGTCACTAAAGAACTGCGGCAACTGAGGACAACTAAAAAACGTGCCCTTCGTAACTATAGCAAGCATAAGTCGCTCTACTCTCAGAACGAATACCGCAAACTGAACTCGACTTATAAAAAGATCAGTAAGCGCTGCTACCAGAATTATCTTAATCGGCTACAGCGAATCTTCAAGACCAGTCCGAAAAATTTTGTAAGCACGTAAAAAATCAGCGGAAAGAAACAGGGCTCCCGTCCCACATGTTTCTGGACAACAACACAGCTGCTTCCGACCCCGAAATTTGTGAGCTCTTCATCGGGAAATTCTCAAGCGTTTTTGCCATCGAGGGCATTTCTTCAGAACAACTAGCCAGGGATGTCCGGAATGTGTTACCTCTCTCTAGGTTCATCTTTGTATGGATTGCTTATTGAAGATGCAGCCATCTTGGAAGCGACAGCTAAGTTGAAAAATTCTACCTCTACGGGCCCGGACGGTATACCAGCAAGTTTTTTGAAGCGTTTTATGCCACTCTTGCTGACTCTCATCAAATATATTTTTCAATCATCGCTGGACAACGCAATTTTTCCCTCACTGTGGAAGGAAGCTCATATATTTCCTGTCCATAAAAAAGGGGACCAGAGAGATGTTAGCAACTACCGTGGAATATCAGCTCAGCGATATCGAACTCTCTGAACTGGTCGTTATGGATCCTGTTTTCTTATTTTGCAAGCCTTACATTTCCAACGACCAGCATCGATTTATGCCTAAACGATCCACAACCATTTAGGACCAATAATTTTCGTAATCTACTTCAATGACGCACTCTCGCTCCTTGAAGGCACCAAACTTGCTTATGCTGATGATCTGAAACTTTTTCACGCCATAACAACCAAGACGACATCGACTTTTAACAGCAGCAATTTTCCGTATTTGCTCACTGGTGCGACATTAACTGCCTGCCGTTGAACTGCAGCAAATGCTCGGTTATATCATTTTCCCGTAAGCGGCACACTCTTTGTGCGGAGTACATCCTTGGAAGCGAAACCATCACCCGAGTAGAACACATCGACGATCTAGGAGTTATCCTCGATCAGCGGCTGAAGTTCAAGTCTCACACGAACTATGTTGTTGACAAAGCTTCTAAAAACCTTAGATTCCTGTTTTGCATGGCCAAAGACTTCAAAGAGGTGTACTGCCTTAAAAGTCTTTATTGCTGCATAGCTCGTTCCATTCTCGAGTACGCATCAGCTGTCTGGTGCCCCGTCTATCAGAATGGAGCTGAACGAATCGAGGCTCTCCATCGGCGCTTCCTGTGGTATGCCCTACGTCACATGAATTGGCACGACCCGTTTCGTCCGCCAAGCTACGAAAAACGTTGCCGCCCCATATGCTTCAAGTTCGTAGGAACGCTACTCGAGCTCTGGTTGTGGCTGACCTGCTGACATCGAGATTAGACTCTCCCACGCTGCTGGAGGCTGTCCCTCTCAATGTACGACCCCGAGGATTAAGAAACCAGCATTTGCAGCTCTACGTTCCCATTCGTCTGAACAACTACGGGGCCAACAGGGCTTTTGTGGGAATCTTAAAAAATTTTAATCGTTTTTCTGCGCATTTCGATATTGATGTTTCAAGAAATGTGGAAAATATTAGACGTGTGGATTTTAATTTTGATAAGTTATTTAGGATTAAGTAATCATTTGGATCAACATTTGATCCGTTGATATTTTATACAAATAAACAAATAATGTATGGGTTTACATGCAAAAAACGGTTGATTCACAGGTTGTGCAGAATTTTATGGCCGGGGTTAAGGTCAAGGTGTGGGCATTTGCGTATGGATTGAAAATAAAATACGAGTAAAATGGAAAAATGAAGTTTAATAGATATTTTTCAATTCCTGAAAATTTTGTGTGTGGCAATTTCATCGTGGACACCCTTTACTTTGCACTGATGACGCAGCCTGGATAGAGATAGAGCTCAGTTGGCAAGTCAGTTGCTTCCTGAGCCGATGTCCGTGAGTTCGAAGTAAAGAAGTGAACATCGAACACCTGTTCAAACACCGGATAAGTATTTCAATATCTGTCCGCCAACTGCAGCGTTGATATTAAGTCGCGAATGCTTCTTGTCACTTTGGATTTTCGGTCGTCTGATGGCTGTCTTGGGGTGCCTAAACGTTCTTGATGCCGAAAACGTCGTATCCCAAGTACCGTAAGGTGGTTTTTTTTCGATGCAGCGCACCTTAAACGAAGGAGCTTTACTAATTTTGCCATCATGAGTAAAGTTCAACTCAGCCAACAAATATCTGCTGACTCATGGCTATGACTTATGCAGCATGACTAGTTTTTTGGGTACTGTAGGGATGAGATGAAGGATATGCAGAAAATAAATCAGATTTAATTAAGAATAGAATAAAATAAATGTTGTATTCGGCAACACTGAAGATAAATAAAATAAAATAAATTTCTATGACAACGTTTGCTATTTTGGCAACACTCGACAAACAAACAAAACAAAATCAGTCATTGGTATATTCTTGTGAGCGACAGACGTGTTTAAGTGAATCTCTAAATTGAGATTCGTAAAATCACGACAATGGCGTGGTTGATAGAATAAGCACAAAAGCGCAAATATTTAAGGCTGCTGCTGCTGATTGTTTTGATTTGGCATTCCGGTGGATAAATACGGAATTGCCGTTAGAAGCGCAGATATTTAAGACTGCTGCTGCTGATTGTTTTGATTTGACCTTCCGGTGGATAAATACAGAATTGCCGTAAGAAGCGCAGATATTTAAGGCTGCTGCTGCTGATTGTTTTATTTGGCCTTCCGGTGGAAAAAGACGGAATTGGCGTTAGAAGCGCAGATTTTAAAGGGTGCTGCTGGTGTTTGTTTTGATTTGGCATTCCGGTGGCATAAGACGGAATTGTTCTATTATGTTTGTTATGATTTGGCTTTCCGGTGGAAAAAAGGTGGAATTGGTTTGGAAGCGCAGATTTGCAGGCAGCTTCTACTAATTGTTTTTTTTTATTTGGCCTTTCGGTGGATAAAGACGTAATGGCTTTGGTAGCACAGATTTTCAGAACTATGGCGGCAAATTGTTTGTTATGATTTGGCCATCCGGTGAAAAAAGACGGAATTGACGTTAGAAGCGCAGATTTTTAAAGCTGCTGCTTGTTTGTTTTGATTTGGCCACCCTGTGGAAAAAGACAGAATAAATTTTGAAGCGCAGATTTTCAGGCAGCTTTTGCTGATTTTTTGCTTTGATTGGGTCTTTCGGTGTAAAAAGATGGAATTGGCTTTGGAAGCGCAGATTTTTTAGGCTGCTTCTGTTGATTGTTTGTTCTAATTAAACCTTCTGGTGGAAAAAAGACAGAATTGGCTTAAGAAGCAAAGATTTTTAAGGCTGTTACTTCCGATTTTTTATTTTGATTTGGATTTTTAAGGCTAATGCTGCTGATTGTTTGTTTTGAATAAGCCCTCTGGTTGGGTAGGCTGTTTCTAAGAATACTATCGAGTTATTCCGGCTCTGGTAAACAGAGACAGAGTGACAAGGAAAGCACAGTTTAAGAAAGCTGTTGCTAAGAATGTTTTTGTTTGCGGATTGTTCCGGCTCTGGTAAATAAAAGCAGAGCGACAAGAAAAGCACAAATTGGGAAGGCTTTTGTGAAGAATATTTTCGGATGAAATGAAGAATATGCAAAAAAAAATTAAGACTTGAAAAGCTTTTGCAGAGAACAGAATGTAAAATTGAGATGAGGGATATTTGGGATATAAAATTTTGTATTTTAGAAAAACAAAAGTCTGTAAATTAAAGATTCTATTGAGAATAGAGTTGAGAAGGAATGTAGAGATGAGATGAAGGATAAGCGGAAATAAAAAAAAATTTGTAGGATGGAGAATAAAGATGTGAAACATGGAATAAAAATTGAGGATATTTAATAAATATAATTTTGCTCTAAAGGAAAAAAAAAAACAAAAGTTGAAGCGTGAAAAGCTATAATTGAGGATAGAGGTGAGAAGGAATGTAGGGATGAGATGAAGGATATGCAGGAAATAAATCAAATTTAATTAAGAATAAAATAAAATAAATGTTGTATTCGGCAACACTGAAGATAAACAAAATAAAATCTAGAGTTAGTTTTGATTAGGTCGTATGAACCAATATGAACAAAATTGAGTTATTGGCTGAAAACAGTTGAAAAACATGTATTCTATGTAAGGTAAAAATTTGGTTTCATTTGATTATTAAACATCTTTTACAAAATGATTTGAATTTAGGACGTATAATGAGTTTTTCATTTTCACGTGCAATTTGGTTTTTGCGACATTTTGCACTACGCTGGATTATCGTGCAAAACAAAGGTCGCAAAATACTGGTTCGGCGTGGTGGTTTTTGCAACATTATGCATTTTTCAGAAAATGCTCCGGAAAAGGTTGAAATGTTTAATGAAGTTCGTCATTAGTGGTGATTTTAGTTATCTAAGCAGGGTAGCGGGTTCCGATTTGATGCTGGGTAAGTTTGAAGCGATAGTTTTAAGGCTAAACAAATTCTCATTTTCATATTTTCTAACAACAGCGGCAGCCAACTGTGTACTAGCTTCCGTATATGAATGGGTATTGAAGTTAAAGAAAGGCAGTCCACCCAGTCATTTACATCCTAGTAGAAACCCGATGGATAGTTACCCGCAACACCAGTTTCTGGCTGCAGCAGCGATGGAGAGGAGATTGCCTTGCTCGAGCAGGGAAAAAGATTTGCACAGGTCCCGCTCCAGGATTGTCGAGCGATTTATAGAGAAATTCCGTTGAGTACATATTACTCACAAGGATTAAGAAACTTCTTCATGGCTCCGCAGGGATTCAAATGTAAGTAGTTTTTCTATAATGTTCTTCTAGAAGTGCCAGGCAAATTGCCACATAATTAATATTACTCTAAATCACATTCCAATAATAATTAACCCAATCTGCAGAAAGGCATATAATGTTAGATTTTTTATCTTTGAGGCAAGAACAAGCAAGTTAGCGAGAAAAAGTGGAATATAAGACAAAATAAATCGAGTTTCAATATGAAATTTATTAATTTACAAAACGACGTTTGCGCCAAACACGATATGCAAAAGGTTGTAAGTGCAAAATTACACGAACAGCTTTTTTTATGCCTATATAGAATACAGCAGACGATTTCTCGTGTATTCTTGCATCACATACCAGATTTTAGAGCAATTCTGAGCCATACTTAAAAAACAGGAATTAAAAATGTGTTATAAAATTTGAACAGCGATTTTCTCGAAACACATCAAGTGGTTTATACGACCTAATGAAAACCAACTCTAGAAATAAATTTCCATGACAACGTTTGCTATTTTGGCAACACTTAACAAACAAACAAAACAAAGACAGTCATTGATCTATTCTTGTGAGCGACAGACGTGTTTAACACGTTTGTCGCCACGCTCATTTTGGTTGTTTTACTTGCCGGGCCCAAAAAAAATCTCGGAGCAAGAAAGCAACCAGGGAGAACTCCACTATTTGTAACGTGTGGCTAAGCTGAGCGGCTAACTTGAGTGAGAGAGCGTCACATGCTTTTTGATGTGACGGGGCCTCCCAGGAAATACACCCGTCACCCGAATATGAGTGACGTGGCGACGAACGTGTTAAGTGAATCTCTGAGTTGAGATTCGTAAAATCACGACAGGTACATTTTGAGGTTAACCCTTGAAAAAATTGGCAACGTTTTTCAATTTCTATAATGCATATTTCATGAGTGCTCGCAAGTTGCCAGTGAAATACTAGTAATTAGGGATAGTTGCCCTACTTTGGACCCTTTAAGTGGTGGTTTATATAAATCCATGTTTTACTCATAAATGGACGGTTTTTTGTGTGTTTTTAGAAAACCGTTCCGCAGTGATCGATTTACAAAGATATCGATGATCAAAACTTCCTACTTTGAACCTACTGTTCCTGCTTTGGTACTGGACTGGTATTGCCTTTGCTGCTCGTTAAAAGTTAGAATTTTCGAAAAGAGAAACATCTACAAACTAATTTAATATTCAATTTTAAATAACAAAAAAAAACACAACAAAGAATATTCTGGATTTTGCCCGATTCAAATAAACACCTTTATTTCTGCAATGAGTACCGTAATCCGGGGTAAGATTGATCACATTTTTCAATAATTTTTGATTATTTTTTCTGGTAAAAGGAATGTGGCATGTTTCATATTTTTTATACCAGTACTGGACTCCTATGAACGTTAAACATGGGTAAAGAAATTTATTAGCCCTCTTTAAATTTGATTTAAAAATCGATTTCATCTCAGTTCAAAATTTGATGATTTGGGGTGACATTGATCAGTCTCTATTCTGACGGTTTTAACGAGTTTTCTTGATCATAAAGGATACAAAACACCTTCATAATATTTACAAATGCTTGTTTATCAATTCAACCTTGAATTTTATCGTTGTATTTTAAAAATATTTACTATCGAAAAAAGAATTATGACGCTGCCTACATTTAGGGGCAAAAATCATTATAGTTGCTAAATAGTTTGAGCTTCAAAATACAAATGAAATTTTACCTTCACACATTCCTCTAGGCCCTTCCAATATTTCCATTTTCATTTTTTCTTCAAAGATAACGATTTGACAGAGTTCCTATCCATTTATCCAATGCTGGCTTACTCTTGGAAAATGTCCTAAGTTTTAAATATCAAAAATTTATCATTAAATGACTATAAAACTAGCACTATAACTGTTCATTTACAAAGAAAAAATGTTGTTCTTTCGCATTAAACAACCCGTTTGCTTTTAAATGCATATTGGTATAATCAGGTCAGCTGTTTGTTTGCGAGCCTTGGAAAAATGAATATTTTAAGATTTTGAAATTAGATTTTTTACTCACAGAAAAAAAAATCAAATACAAACCAAATTTTGCCTATTTGATTCTCAATTAATAGGCTTTTTAACGTAGAAAACAGTTTTCAAAAATTTTAACTATAGACTGAGTTACTGATGATAATGTGGAAAAGTTTATTGTCGGTCAAATTTACCCCGGTGATCAATGTTACCCCGTTTTACGGTATCTCAAACATTATCCACATCAATACATTTGTCAGCAGGACAAAAGTTAGAACTTGTATTGTATTCAATGGTAGCTTATTCGCTAAAACCTGACAAAACATTTTTGTTTATGCTCAATATTGATTCTTAACTATGCCCTTATGAAAATTTGCATCTTAATTAATTGGTTTGTACTGAAAATATCGATGTCAGGTCCAAAAATGGAAGATCATGATCGAAAGGGGCGATTTTTTTGAGCCGGGACCCTTTACAAATTCTTCATCTCTCTGATTTCTCAAATCGCTGCTCACTTACTGAGCTGCCTGCTTTACCGCTAAAAAGAAAGCACATTTTCAAAAGCGTTGAAAATTTTATTAGAATGGATTTTTATGGCAAACAGCGGTACGCTAGGATGAAGAAATAATAATAATAGTTTGTTTTTTTACATAGGAGTGTCTTAAATGCACACGAAATGAGTTATTTTAAATATTCAGCATTTTAGGACCAAAGTAGGCTCTAGGTCCAAAGTAGGCTCACATATCCTATTCGTTTTTTTTAAATAAATAATGAATTAACAAAGAGGTCATAATCGATACTTAGGTCCCCGCAAAACATAGCTTACAGATGTCAAACGATTATTTAACAACAGTCTCTAGAGCTGTAAGCACAGCAGTAATAGTAAGTGTTCATCGATTGAAATGAGAGGACACAACAGCTCTCGAGCTGAGCTAGCGAACTATTACGCGTCAGTGTTGCTGGCTAGCTATATCACTGGAGCAGCACCATATCCAATTCGATATTTTACTCAAAATGAAGACAACTCTAGCCATGGAAGAAAAGTTTCACTTCTGATTCGAGGAATTCACTTCATTCGCGGCAGTTTGATTCCGCTTATTATTGCCTGCAACTGTTGGAACCATGTGAAAAAATTTCTTGCGTCTGCCTTCAGTACATCCGTTTTTGGAACCACATTTATAGTACTCACAAGTGTTAGAGTTATAAGCATATTTTTTTGGTTTTTGATGAGCCAGAAATTTTAACAGTGCTATCAAAAGTTTACTGCAAATTTCAGTGAAATATACCTAACCTTCAAAGACCGTGACATGAAGATAAATCTAGCTAAACCTTTGAGAATGTACAAACGGGCATTAGGAGTATTTCTTCTTGTTTCTACCATGAATTACTCGGTGACCTTGTGGAGTGCTTCTGCTTTTTCCATATTCAACGGAATGGCTTCATTTTTGGGACAATGGTTTATTTTTGAAGTGATTCTTCAATACTGGAATGCGCTTACACTAACCTTATTGATTCTGAGATCCATCAACGATAAACTTAAGGCTATATGCGACGGAACTTCGGAAAATCTCAACGAAGTTCTTGAATTTTTGCGGAAGAGCCAACTCAAAACATTTGAAATGATAACTGATGTGACAAGCTCCTACCCATTGATGTTTTTGATAGAAGCTGCTATGATTGTTGGAAGCAACTGCTTACGATTGTTCGAAGCTCGTTTTTTCGTAGTACATAAATACTGGATTGGCATTTTCGGCGATTTACTGTGGATATTTTTGAATACTTACCGGTTAGGGTTCATTCTACTACCACTTTGTTATACCCAAAACGAGGTAATATATGATCATAAGTTTAAATTTAGTGTAGTTTTCGTAAAAAGTTATTTTTATAATAAGTTGCAAAAAGTGGATTTATTCAGCACGACTTGAATAGTCAGAACCATGAAATTACATTTATTTCCTAAGATCAAGCTCACTGGTGTTGGAAAAAAGTGGGAGAAATTTTGACACTTGTAACACATTTTAAAAATTTTACCATGTAATAATGTTTTCAAGATCTTTGGACGTTTTGATTTTTTTTACAGCACTGTGTCTATTTCAGCCGTATGTGATAAAAAAAATGCTATTTTTACATCACAGCATGCGAAAAAAGAACACGTGTTGTAAAAAAAAACTTGATTGCCGCAGATCTTGAAAATGTTTTTGTATGGTAAAGTTTTCAAAATGTACTAAAAGTGTCAAAATTTCTACCACTTTTTCCCAACACCAGTGAACTTGCTCTAATGAATTCAAATATGACTTCATGGCAGGGGTGTCAGGTGTCCTGATTTTTCAGGATTTGTCCTGATTTTCGAGAGGCCGTCCTGATTTTTCAAAAACGCTTGAATTGTCCTGACTTTTCAAAAATGACCCTTAAAATGTCCTGATTTGTCCCGATTTTTAAAAAATATCTAAATAATAACTTAATTTATTGTTAAATGATGAGTACATCAATCAAATCTTTAATAAAATAGTTTTACCAATGATGATCATCGGTTCAAACGATATTTAAAAGGTGTTTTTCGATATTAACAGCAGGCCAGTCAAGGTTATTCTCGCTTCAGTTGCATAATCCGAGGCTTTTTCAACACCTTTATTTCGCCTTTAGTTTTGCAATTCAAGCATAACTGCATGTTATTTTAACCAATTTAGTGGTGTCCTGAAAAATCCTGATTTTTTTCTCATGGTGTCCTGATTTTTGACAAAACGACCTGGCACCTCTGCTTCATGGTTTGAACAGCATCCGAGCGTTCATGTTTAGGAAATTAACACAATTCATATTTTTCGTGTACGATGTCAATCTGACCATGCAGCACGTGTTTTTTCCGCGGAGAATATTTCGGTCGGCAGCTAGTTTTTTCAACTTTTTTTTAAATAATCGAGGGATTTAAAGGTAAGTTTTAAAAAGTCTACGTTTAGTGAAAAACATTCCTAATAAAAGTTTTTGTTTTTTTTCTAGCGATAAAAGACCACAAAATTGCTTGTCTTGCTGGTTTTGGTAGACATAATTTTCGATAACTTCCCATAAAACCGGGATATGGGGGAAAATTCCACCGGACCAGAAACAAGAATCATATAGTCAGCATCACACAGTGCAAACCAGGAACCTGAATAGTCCAGCTAGTGGTCAACGAGAGGAAGTCAGCATCCCAATGGAGGTTCCACATCAGAAGCCATACGAGCTGATGCCGTTAAGTGATTAATTAAAAAGTGAAAAAATATAAGTTATTCTATAAAGGGTGTGTCACATCAAATTGCATCACGGAGAAAAACGTTCTAAGAATTTAATTTTTAGGAATTATATCTTCAGATTCCGCTCATAATCAGATAAGAGTGTATAGATTACGTTGGCCAAGCTACACTGTCAATTTTTTCGTAAATTTAAAAAAAAAGTCGTCGAACGAAAAAGAGCGTCGTGAATCAATTCTGCGCACTCATTTCGAAAATCCGGAGTATGTTGTCACATCGGGACATCGGTAAAATGCTGGGAATCGTCCAATCTACGGTCAGCAGAGTACTAAAACGATACTTCGAGAACCTAACCATCGACGGTGAAGAACGCCAAAAATTGATGCTCCGTCAGTGAAAAAGATCACAAGCGCGTCGAATGTCGCCAAAAAGCTGAATTTGTCAAGTCCATTCGTCCAGCGGACCAAGCAGCGGGAGGGCCTGCGCACATACAAGGTTCAGAAGGCTCCTAACCGCGACGAAAGGCAAAACATGATGGGGAATACGCGAGCCCGGAAGCTGTACATCGAAATGCTGACGAAGCCGCATTGCCTGGTAATGGACGAGGAAACCTACGTCGAAGCGGACTTTCGTCAGCTGCCGGGCCTGTTGTTCTTCACCGCAGAGAACCAATTTAGCGTTCCGGAGGAAATTCGCAAGCAGAAACTATCCAAGTTTGCCACAAAGTACATGGTTTACCTTAAGGAGTGCCTACAAAAGCGTTTACTACCACTATTGAAGCAGCACGAGGGCTCGACCATCTTCTGGCCTGGACGTCTTGGAGTGGTACGAAGCCAACGGGGTCACTTCGCCCAATAGAGACATATTGAGCGATCATGAAGCAGGCCCTCCGGAAGAACCCAAAAGTTGTCAAATCGGAGGCAGACTTCAAGAGAAAATGGATTTCTGTTTAAAAAAAAAACTACAACCTGACGTTGTACAGAACCTGATGGGCGGGGTAAAGAGGAAGGTGCGAGCATATGGGGTTGAGCTCAAAGAATGAATAAAAAGAAAATGCCAAGAGTTGTTAAGTAAATTTTCAAAAGGATCGGTCTACTGCGCAAATTTCTACAGCGTTTTTTTCGTGATGCAATTTGATGTAATACAACCTAGACTATGTGTTTATTAAATTGAAAAATAAATAAAGTTCCATGCAAAGCATAAAAATAAGATTTGTCATTGTATAAACCATGAATTTTTACGGTAAAATAATATTTATGTACCATCACTTTAACTTGATTTTTTCTTTTCTAAAACAATTAAAATAAACGTATTTTTATGGTTTTATTATGAAAAATTATAACCTGTTTTAACCATGAATTTTATATTATTGGTTTCCTATATGGAGAATGGCCAGTATTTTCATGGCGCGCTGCATTAAAATACCCCATTTCCAGGCTTATTTTTGTCAAAACGATTAAAAGTATGTTCGAAAACTATCAATTCCAATGTGCATTCATGGTATCGAGGACGATAATAATGATTGTGCAAACTGTACAATTTATAGTCTGTAAATATGGAATATATTGGTTTTTCACGGTACAATCCTATTCGGGGAGTCATTGAGTTATCCAACCGGGCCCGCCAATTTCTTTAATTATACCGAGTGCTGAAAAAATCGAGTTTTGTAACTAGATGCATACAAATGTTTTTTGGAACTCCGTACTAAAATGTTTGTTTTTTGACACGAAGTTTGACTTGAAAAAGCCTACTTTTTGAAACTGTTTTGATTTGAGAGGTAAAACTATAATCAGTTTCATAAGATTGGAGAACTTGATTCTGAAGGGCTTTTTGGGGTATTGTAAAAAGTTGTGTATGCAGCTTGTTGCAAAACTCGATGTTTTTAGCAATCGACATTTCGGTGCGGAGTTGTAAAAAACTTATTTTCAACGTTTTTTTTGCCAAAGGAATCAACCAAATGAAACCCACTGAAGTCGTAGAACGGAAAAAACCGTCTCTTAGTGCGTCGTTTCCCATCTATGGCGCCGGCATTATTTCCCAGCAAACATCAAATCACATTAAAAATGATAGCGCAAGTCATTAAAAACGTTACTGCGAATCGTAATTCCTACTGACGCAAATAAAAGGTCGTTAAACTTGCTACACGAAGTTGAATTAAATGGCTTAGATCGGATATGATAAAATGTTTGCAGATTTTGAAGATGCTTTCGTTCCTTTTTTTTCTACCACGCGGGTCAAGTGAGACACAGCTTTGATGTTCTCTCTACGAACAGCAGTGCAACCAGATTACCAAAAATTAGATGGTGTATTTGCAAAAATTGCCCAATGACAAAAGCAGCAAATATTGTCGCTGGCAACGGTTTGCATGCGTTGAGAGAAAAAAAAATTTGTACTTTCTTGCCTTTTTTCAATATGTATGAATAAGGTGTCGAATATCGTAGAACTCGTACACTCTTATAGCTTAAGCCAGAAGTTGAAAATATGTATGAATATTGCCTCACTTTGGTAGGTAAATGCTGTTTTCTTTTAGTTTCATACGCTCATTTTATAATGAATATGGAACGTATGACAAAGTTGTTGAGAAATATACCTTAAAAAATGTTTCCTGGGTTGGTGGAGTAATCCACAATTTTGTCAGATGAAAATTTTTGTGATTACTGTAATACTTTCTATAGATATGGCTGCATTTTTTTACCTAAGATAAAAATTTGTACATTAAAAAGTTGAATAATAATGATCGAAACGAATCAACGATAATTCAATTTATTTTTCTTTTTTTAATTACAGCTATCAAGAACAAATTCTTATATATGTGAACAATCTGGTGTTGAACAATATGACATAGTGAGTGATTTGTAAAGAAAACATAATCAATGTTTACAATCATATATCAACCATTTCAACAGGCAACTAAATTCTCCAGACAGTTGTTACTGCAGCAGCAAATCGGATTTAAATCTTTGGGATTGACAACTTTCGATGTCAAGTTTCTAGTGCCGGTAAGTTCACTAGAGAGGTTCATACAATCATACATTTTTTCCTTATTTTACAGATTGCAGGTTCGCTCACATCGTTACTGATTATGCTCACACAGCTACATCATTAACCCGTATCTTAGGTAGAGCTTCAGTACGATACATTTAGAAGTTTGACGGTTTGTAACATATTTCAAATGCATCATAATAGAAAAAAAAAATCACAAAATCTTAAATTTCATCATAACTTTTTATATGAGCACTTCCTGAAAGCCCATAACAACCAACATCCTTAATGGCTTCTAGAGTGTCAATTTGACACTTCTGGCTTATAATATCTCTTGTTTCAGAAACATTACATCACCCACTGTTGTTTTTGAAAGTGCCACTTTTGAAACTGTATTTTTTGGCATATAACAAGTAGAAACTACGCAGTTAATGATATTATAAGTTTGATTTGGATGAATGATTTGAACACCCCTCATTTTGTAGGTGTTTTTTTTACCAGATTTCCAGGCTGCCCCTCTATACCGAAGTGTAGAGTATCTAAAACTCAGTTTCTTTGAACTTGATTTCTTATATTTATTCTGCAAATCGTAAAAATCTCACCAATTCACTGTCCTCAAATAAGTCCCCTTTTCATATCCCTCCCTTTCTCTCAGGCCGTTACTCTTGACAGTTCCTCTTCATAAACGCAAGGTGCGTGCCTACACGAAGCTTTGACGAAACTACACTAGAAATTAACCTTCGCTGACTACTTGGGATCCCCGAGTTGTTTGCCATTATCCTCGTGAGTACGACCGTTGCTGTTTCCACCTTTGATTCGATAGTGCATGATCCAACTGTAAACCTGCCTGTTTGCGGTGAAATCAGGTTTGCCTTCAGGACCATCACGGTTTTGTGGTCAGCCAACTGCAAACTTTTGAAGTGCATCCAGCTCTCTACCGCTTCTACAGCCTCTGAAGCTGCAGAGATATTTCGGTATCCTCATTTTTATAAGCGAAGAAGCAATCGCTGCCCAGCTGACACTATTGAAGGCGTTGTGCACGTCCAATGTTACTACCGCACAAAAACGGTCCCCTCTTCACTTCTTGAGTCTGGTTTTATCAGCCGTTTCGATGACAGTTCCAATGGCGTCGACTGTGCATCGCCCTTTTCGAAAGCCGAATTGATTGTTGGACAGTCCGCCTTCGCCCTCAGTGTACTGCTGGATACGATTCAAGATCACCTTTTCCAGAACCTTTCCAACCGTATCCGGTAGGCATATTGGCCTATATGCCGATGAGTTCCCCGATGGCTTTCCTGGTTTGGGCAGCAGAACCAGTTTCTGCCGTTTCCAAACCTCTGGAAACATCCTTTCCTCAATACAAATTTGCAGTGATGATCGGAACATTTCGGGAAATTCTATAATCACGGGTTTAACTCCAATGTTAGGGATACCATCTGGACCGGAAGCCTTTTGCAGCTGAAGGGATTTGGCGATGTCGCGCAGTTCTTCCAACGATATTAACTCCTCCTCGCTCGTATCCCAGTCGTACGGGACTTGCGGCCAGCTATTGATATTATGATAAGGGAACAGCTCTCTTGTTATTTCCCTCAGTTTGTTGGGGCACATTTCAGGTGGTGTGCTACCGCTTTTGTTTTTTGCCATGACTATCCTGTAGGCATCGCCCCATGGTCGGTCATTGGCATCAAGACAAAGTTTCCTTAAACTTGTCTTTTTACTCTCTTTAATTGCCTTGCATATGTTTCTTTTCGCATTTTTGAAAAGCGGCCTACGCTCGTCTCTCTCCATTCGAGTTCGTGCTCCCCCATTTGTGTTCGTGCTTTCTCAGTCCACCAATAAACTGGTGGATGTGGGTTTCTACGATTAGCTCTCCATTGCTGCGTCACAAACACGTGTAAGTACTTTCGTCAGGTTTTTCGCCGACAAGTTAGACAGCTTTTGCTCTCACTTCAAAACCTCGACGAAGATATTCCGGTCAAACTGCATTTGAAGGTGTTGAGAACGATCAAGGCAAACACAGGGTAGTCGGACTACGACATTGCCAAGAAATTCAATTCATTCAGTAAGCTACTCTAGTGTTAATAATCAAATAACCAATTTATACATTGTTTAGTTTGCCCATTGCTTGATCCTAACACCCTTTAACCATCCGAGAATCCATTTTCAATTTCGAATGTTGCAATCAAATGCCTTTATCATTCAAATTTGATGATAAGAAAAAATCAAACAAAACAATAAGGTCAATTACGTCCATATTTTTGAACATTCTTTTCTTTGATCAGCAGCAATTATCCTTAAAAGGATTCATACAGCTTTCAAAATTATTTTATGGGGGGCGCACATGCAATCATCTAATCACAGAAGAAAAAAACTTTGGAACCTGTATCAAAGTAGCGTTTACTTTTCCTAGCACATTTATGCCCTAACTGCCACCGGTGCGTTAGCTCTTTCGATTCGATTCTCGGAGGCAAAACTTTGTTGCGATCTGTTTCATTTCCGGGCAATGACAAAAACAGAAAAAAGTTACCCTTCGTGGCAAAGTTCAACCGGTAGTGCCGCGTTAAAAACTATAACCTTCAAAAGGCCCAAGAAAAGTCTACTAGTTGCGGAATGGGGAAAACGGAACCCAGTTCTGGTCCCATCAGTTCGGACCAAGTTAAACGCAAGTTATGATGTGATGCCGTCGTCGTCGTTCCGTCATAAGTTAGTTAGAGCCATCGGAGTGGAAGGGTTGCAGTTTGTGGTCGATAGCCGGAAGCATCTACTGGAAAGGTAGGGCTGGAGTCATATGAAAAGTTTGTTGGAAAACAACATTTTCTGGGCTGAGTTTTTCTCGTTCAAGAGAAATACACCTTTTCTTACAAAAACAAATGTCTGTTGAGAAACTGATTAAAATTCTGTTTCTAAACTATGTGATGAATTAATACTCTTGATCTTTCGGTTGTTAAAACTAAATTCCTCGTTTGATGTCTTTCAAATTGACAGACTTATCTGGGCCGTCATAATTGCTTTGGCCATGTACGCCTCCCTGCAGATTGGTCTGGTGCAGATGAATCGCTATCAAGCCAATCCGACGGTGGTGAAGCTGGATAAGAACTTTCGCCAGTGGGTCGGAACGATGCCGGCGATCACTTTCTGCAGCCAGCAACGGTACGATCCGGAAAAGATCCGTGAGTACATTATCAGGTAAGTTAAACACAATTTTACTGCCGGTATACCACAGACAAGATATATCTTTGCTTAAAAGAGACTCATGTGAGTCATCGATTGGATAAGAAAAATGTCATCATGAAAATTGATTTCAAAAAAGCTTATACATTATTATTTTATACAAGTTTTCAAAATGTCAATACAAAGGTACACATATTATTAAATTAGTCTTTTACCTTTTTTCTTATCCACAATACTTTACCGTTCCTTCATTGCAAACTATGTAGGGGTTTCGAACATTTTGTAGCTCGATTTGTCGTACTGGATCATCAATACCACATAAGTTGTAAGAACTCCAACCATCTGAAACATGTTTGGAAAAAAAAATTAGGTACTTATAGAAATTCAAAACAACATTGAGCAGGCTGTTTGAAACTAATTGAGAAGAAAAATCAAAAATACAAAAAAAAAAAACTTTGAAAATCCGAGTAATGAAAGTGAATTTGCATGTCAATATGTCAAATAAATATTTAAAAACTAAAGCAAACATAATCGAATTCTAAATTCGAAAATAGCTTACCGCTGCTAGAACAGATAGATCGAGTTCAACGATACCGCAGGCTTCTAATTTGTCTTCCTGCATAAGAATCAGCTCCGAGAAACTTCGAACCTGGAAAAATAAAATTAATAAAAATTGGATCTTTATGCAAGTGGAATCTCAAAAGATTTATTAATATGAAGACAACATTTGAGACATACATTTTCAAATGGTTATGAAAAAGATGAAAAACCAAAAAACAATGAACAAGCCAATTTATTTAGAAATCGTTCATATTTACCTCATCCATTATTTCAACTTTGTTGAATTGGCAAAGATTCAATCCTGTTTTAATCATCTAAAAAGAAAAAAAAAGTATCATCAAATATGTAAATATTTGCAATGAATCAGGCTGTCCCTGGTAGCAATTTTTGTTTCACTATATTAAATACAATTGTTGAGCTACGAATAAAACTCCCTGAAAGCCAAAGCGCATGTTTGTATTATTTCGAATATAGTCATTTTAACATCTTTATTTCATTCGCGACTTATATCAATGATGCAGTTGGCGGACAGTTATTAAAAAATTTATTCGGTTCAACTGTTTTCGATGCTTACTCTTCAGCTCAAACTCACGGAAATCGGCTCAAGAAGCAGCCCTAAAGCTTAATTTAGGTTTCATCATAATTGCAAAATATCCAGTAAAATAACAACTATTTTCAAGTCTAGGAATAATTACTAAACCATATTTTGGCTTCAATGGGGCAGTTATATTGAAGCAGAGTTGGTAAACTCTGTTTCACATAGAATCTGGTCACATTTTTTCATTTACTGCAGCGCCCCTAGTTGTCACATCGCGAATCTATTGACAGTGTTTTGATCCGGATGGTTTGTTTACTTAGTGGTGAAAATTTCATCAAGATTGAAGCAGTCAGTCAAAAGTTATCGACGATGGAACGCGAAAGGCTAGAGAAAATTCTGCACACTCACGTAGAGAAACCGACGTGGTCAGGGGTAAAGATCGCAAAATTCCTGAAATATCCAAAATCGACTGTAAATTCGGTACTGCAACGTTACCGGGAGACCCTTACGGTGGATCAAGCTAAACAAACCAGGCGTAAAAGTGGAACATATGACCGGAAGCTTCGAGCAAAGATAATTCGATCAGTTCACAATAATCCTGGAATCTCCTTGCGTGATTTGGCGAAAAAGTTCAAGACGAACCACAGTACAGCTCGACGAATTTGTTTGCTAGAAGGCTGGCGGTCGTGTCATGCAAGCAAACACCCCAACAGGACACTGAAACAAAACCTGGTTGCCAAAACCAGGGCAAGGAAGTTGTACAAGAAAGTGTTGACCAAGTACAACGGATGCATTTTGATGGACGCCGCAACGTCAAAATGGATTTTGGACAAATACCCGGTAACAAATTTTACCTTGCGAATCGTAAAGGTAATGTTGCGGGTAGATTCAAGTTTGTTTTCGCAGATAAATTTGCTCGTAAGTTGATGATTTGGCAAGGGATCTGTAGTTGTGGGAAGAAGACTAAGATTTTCATCACTGGGGACACAATGAATGAAATGTTTACAAAGAAGAATGTCTCCAGAAGAGGGTTTTGCCACAAAGGTCCGGTGAAGTTCTGGCCGGGCTTGGCAAGCTGCCACTACAGCCGGGATGTCGTTAAGTGGTTTAAGGAGAACAAGATCGATTTTGTTGAAAAAAGTATCAATCCACCAAACTGTCCGGATTCTCGTCCGATCGAGAAATATTGGGCAATACAGTAAAAACCCGATTTTGTCACACACCGATTTTGTCTACCCCCGATTTTGTGTCATTTTTTACCCGATTTTGTCATCATATTTTACTCAACGCAAAAATACTAAATATCGCCTTTTTCCATTTTCGTTGTCCATCTTAGGGTTGAAATCATTTTGAAGGGATAAAACTGATGGATTATTATATCGATATTGAAAGTGAAGATGATTGATCAGGGACGTATCAAGATTTTTACACAAAAAAGTCAAGTTTTAAACAAGTTTTTTGTTATTACAATTTTAACTAAATCAAAGTTGTTGGATACAATTATAACTAAATATAATGGTATAACAGAATAATTCAAGTGATCTTAAAGCAGAGAGATCTGAAGCATCAGCCCATTCAACTATGTTGTCCAATATACGTACAGCTTCAACATCATTTAGGTTTCTCGAAGTTTCACATGAATCATTTGGGGTAGATGCCGCTGATTCTGAGTCTGGTGCTACATTCGAAAATGTTAATGGCTCCAATGATTCGAGGGGCTCGTTTGATGCTGACTGATCATCCAGCGTCATGTTCAGAATTTCTTCATCCGTTGCTTTACTTGCATATCTTTCCTCAGGGTCCTGTGGCAAAATAGTTTCATCGCGGTTGTGTTCATCAATCAAATGGATCAAGGGAACACCATCTTCGTGAACGAGCTTGTTATTTAAAACAAATCCAATTTTCTTACAGGACTGCTGGATTACTGTACGCTGTATTTCACCCCAAGCATCGTGCATCCAGAAACATACATCCCTCAACGTTATGCTCTTCAAGCTTTGACCTATATCGATTTCGCGATCCATGACATGCAGCAAAAGTTTTTGACGATACTTTTGTTTACAGTTCTGAATTACATTCTAATCCATGGGTTGAATCATTGCAGTCACATTTGGAGGCATAAAAAAAACAGTTATCAAACCATCATCGCTTTTTAGCTCATCATTCATATGATGTGCTGAGCAATTATCCAGTAACAACACAGCGTTAGGAGGAATAGACATTTCGGTTGAAAATTTGCGTACTGCTGGTACGAAGTCCTGAAGGAACCAGTTTTGGAAAATCACTCGAGTCATCCAGGCATTTTTAGAGACGAAATATTTGACGGGAACCTTAAAATTTTTGAAAGCTCTAGGATTTTTTATTTTCCGATGATAACCATCTGTAACTTGTGGTCTCCGGTTGCATTACAACATGGCATAAAAGTTATCCGCTGTTTGTCAACTTTACGCCCTGCAGCATTTTTCTCGCTAGGACCAACAAGTGTTTCTGACGGAAACATTTTAAAAAACAATCCAGATTCATCTGCGTTGTAAATCATTTGAGTTGTTAGCTCACGACTCTGTAATTCGTCATGAAATTGTTTGAGAAAACCAGATATACTTCCTGAATCACTTGATAATATTTCCCCGCAAAGCTTAAGCTTCCGAATGCCGTACCTCACTTTGAAATTTTGAGCCCAGTGATGGGAAAATTTAAAAGATACAGGAACACCGCATCTTCCAGCGAATGATTTTGCTTTCAAAATAATCATGGTCGTGGATACGGTTTTGTTAACACGCCTTTGGTTGAGAAACCACAGAAACAAACAATCTTCCAAATTCTTGTTCATACCTGTTGAAGCATACTTGGCCTGGCTTCGACCAGACCGAACTGAACGCCAAGAGATAATTTTTAAACTGCAGATTTTGAAACTCATGTCATTCGTCTGCGAGACCAAAACAAGTAAATTTATTCACTGGGAAGTGTTCCTTGGGTTATAAACTATTGGTTCGGTTTGATAAGTTTTACAGATTTTGTCCAAAGATGAAAATATTAGTACTTTAAATTCAAGTTTCTCAGAAAACTGCTGATGGCGTTCAGTTCGATCTGGTCGAATCCCGACCACTTGTAGTTTGAATTTCCACGACAATTGCGATATGCAGCGGCTCGAGTGATGGACTACGCATTTTGTTGAATTTTACGGACTGTTGTGCGATGTATGTTAAATCATTCGTCATTTTTTTTGCCTTCAAGTATCCGAAGAACTTTCAACTTATCCTTCAGGCTCAGTGAGTTCCGCTTCTTTTTCTCAAAGTTTGCTATCTTTGGTGTCATTTCCTAAAATGTAAATGTTATTCTAAACATAAAAATGGAATGGAATGTCTCTATAAATAACAAATTTGAAGTCAAATCAATTACACTTTACTCCGTTCTCAAAGCTGAAACAAATATAGAAATTAATGAAATACACACGCGTTTGAAGCTAAGACTTCTTTATAAATGAGCTAACTTGCGTTCGCAAAGCATTTGCCGCGCTCCAGTTTTTGCATGGACCAGTAAATTGCTATCAAAATCTTTTTTGTTGAGATCAGTATGATTTGTCATTTCGTCATTTCGACAACCGCTCGCACAAAGCGGAGAACAAAAACTCAATCCATTTGCAATCGAGACTCATCGCATGCAGTTTCCATCTGTACCATTTTATTATTCTAATCTTCGGTTGAAATAAGCAGAAGTGATGTTGCCTCAGTGGTCGGTTTTGATTTTGATTCAAACGGAAGCTTTGAATCTAATCTTCAGTAATTTTTAACCAAAAGAAATAATTAGATCATTAGTAGTTGGACCATTTAAGAATAAATATTTATTTTTTCTGATAACTCCGATCGAAACAAGCTGTTTAGAAAAGTAAAAACAATATTGAATGATGTTTTGATGTGAAAAGGACCTATCACTAGTAATATGTATTAAATGTCCTAAATTAAATTAATAATAATAATAACTAGTAATATGTCAAAAAAGGGTATATCTACTACAAAACCTCTACATTGTTTTATTGGGATAATACACGTTTTTTAAAGTAATTTATTAGATTAGAACGGATCAAAATCATTTTTGCAAAATCTCCCGATTTTATCACTCTCCCCGATTTATCACTCTAAAATTCATCATGGGGGTGATAAAATCGGGTTTTCTCTGTAGTTAAGGGCAAACTGAAGAAATGTGGCAGGACCATGAAAAAACCCGCTCAAATGGAAAAGTGGTGGAACAAGATGGCGAATGAGGTTACCAGCAGTACTGTGCAAAAAATGACGGGTGGTATCACAAAAAAAAGTTCGAAAATTCAGCCGAAAAGCTGATGAATGATTTTTATGTATTTTTTTTTTTTTCCTTAAAGTGAAATAAAAACCCTACAAAATGACATTTTTACTTTTGTTGTGCGTTACTTATTTGCGGAGAAATGATCTATTTTATTCGACCAGATTCTATGTGAAACAAATTCTTTCGTACTAACACGTTTTTGTAAGTTTGTAAAATCCCTTTTGAACCGGAATAAAAAAATCAATGCTTGACTGAGACTTAACGAGTATACATCGTGTTTCATCACGATTGCTTTCTGCCTTCTCCGAAAACCCCCATAGTCACAAATTACTGGTATGGTGCGAAATACATGGAATGGAAGTCAATAGCATCAATAGTGTAAGTGCATAAGCTTCTTTGGGAGTAGAGCCTCAATCGTTTACGACTACGCTTTAAATGGAAGCTCACTCGAAAGAGTAACCTCATTGAAAATTTTATTCTGCTCGTTCGAACGCAGCGTTTTAGATTATCCGGCCCTAGTGTGGGCACCCGAAGCGACAGGATTGAAAGGATCCAGAAAAAAAACTATGCGTTACGCATTACACGGTTTGCCCTGGAAAGATCCCATACGGTTACCTCCTTACTCTGAGAGGTAACGCCTTTTAGTCAAAGACGAAACTATCTGCAACAAATGTTCATCTATCTCTTTTTTTTTCACTACCGTTTTCAAGTGAAATTTTTTCCTAAAAATCGAAAATTGGTTGTTTTTATAACGTATAAAGTGCAGTTTTGTCACATATCGTGGATATTCCTGCTGGTTCGGTTAACAATTGCCGTCTCTTACAAGCCAAAAACTGGTGCGAGGTAGTCACCGGCTCGCCAACTGCAGCAGATTGGCTGCCGTTGTCATCAACACCACCAAGGCCATCGTTATCAAAAGGGTATTCTTTGTTCGCTCTGAACATACGGGTTTGCGTACCGAGGAGGGCGTTCCGAGGATTCTGGTTCTGATTGCCGTAATCGGGATACAAGGAGGACCCAGCATTTTGCCAGACGTCGCCATCTTCAATCAACGAAGGACGACTACGTGGTGGAGACGGTGCCGGACACTAAACTGCTTGCAAGTAATCTTTATTTTATTTATTTTTTATGAGGGAAGGCGGGGGGTTAAACCCACCAACTGTGGATGATGAGAATGTCATCAAAGAGAATGAAGAGCATCTGGAGGATTCGCCTGATGCTGGTCCTTCAGGTATTAATCTTTCTCGGATGGATGATAATTCTGCATCATCCACAGTTGAGAGAAGAGCAACCCGTCTCCGAACCTACACAGATGGTTCAACTTTTACTGGGCCTTGGGTGGTTTTTATCCGGCCCAAAAAAAACGGTAAACAGCTTAACGTGGTACAGATCACCAAAGATCTGGCGAGGTGGACTTCCGTGGCCAGTATAACAAAGGTGCGACCAAATAAATTGCGCGTTGTAGTGGCCAACCGAAAAGCTGCTAATGAAATTGCTACCAGCAATTTCATAAATTTAGAATACCATGTTTACATTCCGTCTCGAGACGTAGAGATCGAGGGTGTAATCACGGAAATGAGTCTGAAAGCTGATTACGTGAAATCCAACGGCGTTGGTAAGTTTAAGAGCCTTGATTCGGCTTCGGTCGAAATCTTGGAATGCCGCCAACTCAGTACTGCCACCGTGTCGTGAATGGAAACAAAGTGTACTCACCTTCAGACTCATTTCGTGTTACCTTTGCGGGTACCGCCCTCCCTAATTACGTCTTGATTGACGGAATTTTAAGGCTGCCTGTGCGGCTCTTTGTGCCTCGACCGTTGCAATGTAAAAATTGCATAAAATTGGGACACACTGGGTCACACTGCTGCAACAAGACGCGTTGTTCCAACTGTGGGGAGACTCATGGGGAAGGAGCGTGCTCAGCAATTGAACAGAAATGTGTCTATTGCGGGGGCTCACCCCATGATATCTCCTTGTGTGAGGCATTTAAGAGTCGCTGGGACAGTCAAAATTGTCTGATATCTTAAATGGATTTTTTCTTCTTTCAATGTATCGGAATCGATCAGGGGCATTGTGACTTCAATGCTACCTGTGGTGAAGACATTTTTGAAGCAATTGATGCAAACTTGGCCCCTTCTTTCAGCGTTTATCTCTCTCGATGGCTAATTTACGCCGAGAGGTCGGAGATATCACTGTTCTACAGTGGAATTGCCGTAGTCTTATTTCTAAACTGGATCCGTTCAAATTTCTTCTTCATGAAACTAGTTGCGATATTTTTGCCCTTTCTGAAACATGGCTTTCTTCTCAATCAAACATCTCATTCCACAATTTCAACATTATTCGTTTGGATCGCAACGATTCTTATGGAAGGGTGCTTATGGGGATCAATAAGCACCACTCTTTTTATAGAATCCACCTCCCTTTGTCGGGAGCAATTGAAGCTGTTGCTTGTCATACAACTATAAGAGGTAAGGACTTGTGCATTGTGAGTTTGTACTGGCCTCAGAGAGTTACAGTGAATCGAAATCACCTAGAAGACCTGTGCTCAGTGTTACCTGAGCCCAGGTTGATCTTGGGTGACTTTGATTCACATGGGACTGTCTGGGGGGAGCAAATTGACGATAGTCGTTCTACTTTTATCTATGACATTTGTGACAGTTTCAATTTAACAATTTTGAACACGGGTGAAAAATCACGAGTACCTAAACCTCCTGCAAGACAAAGTGCAATTGACCTCTCACTCTGCTCAAGTTCACTATCATTGGATTGCCAATGGAAGGTAATCCCTGATCCCAATGGTAGTGACCACTTGCCTATCAAAATTACAATCACCAATGGGGTCAATACTTCAAATTCAACAAATATGGCATATGACCTCACAAGACACATCGACTGGAAAAAGTACTCGGACGCAGTCGTTTCAGCCATTCGTTCTGTGGATGTTTTACCTCCTTTAGAGGAATACAGCTTTCTTGCTCGAATGATTTATGAAAGTGCTGTAAAATCTCAAACGAAAGCCATCCCAGATTCATCTGTTCGTCGAAGGCCTCCCAATCCATGGTGGGACAGTCAGTGTTCCAAACTTTACAAAGACAAATCGAACGCTCTTAAAGTTTGTCGGAAACACCGAACCCTGGATAACTTCAACACGTATTTTTCTCTTGAGAAACAATTCAAAAACCTGATCAAGGGGAAAAAACGCGCGCATTGGTGTAATTTTGTGGGAGGTTTATCGCGGGAAACATCCTTAAGCACTTTGTGGAATGTGGCACGTAGCATGCGTAATCGTTCTTCCACGAACGAAAGTGAAGAACATTCGCATAGATGGATTTTTAACTTCGCGCGGAAAATTTGTCCAGATTCCACACCTGTATGTATGTATGTATGGTTCCCCCATCGGTAGCGAGGTCCTGCCTATGTCTGTGTGGCTTGGCCTTCGAATTTCTTCTAGGGCTTCCACGGTCCGATGGTTCGTCGAAGGAAGGCATCCAACCCTCAGAAACCTACAATGGCCGGCTACCCGTGCCGCTTGCAATAATCTCTTTGGGTTATCCCCAGATGCATTCCTTCTAGAAATATAAAATTATATACGATATCTGTTGGGAAGGATAATTACTCGAAATATTGAATAAACATAAAGTCAAATAAAATTAGAAATTTTGATAAAAGGATACGGATCTGAAAAGAAAGTTTATGTTAAGGTATGTGTTTAGGGCGATCTGTTAATTGAGCAATATGTACGATAACTCATTTATTAATGTATGCAGAAGTGTAATTATAAATACAGCGTAATTTTAAATTTCATGTGTAGTATCATGTTATGTAATACAATAAAAAAGCGCAATTGAAAAAAAAATTAAATAAAAAAATGTAAACTTAAATGCTGCAGTAGGTCTAAGTTTCTTTCGTTTCTGGCTGGTTCCTAATTTGTATGAAAATATGATAATTTTTGACAAAATAGAAGCAATAGCAATTATCTAACAAAAGAAAAATTAAATATTCACATTGATTTTTCGAAACTTGATTTTGTATGTGAAACCATTCTCAGTTAAGCTTCTGTAATATAATTAACAATGGAATAAGTAAGATTATTTACAAGAATTAGTTTAAAGAAATTTACTATTAGTTGAGTTTTATATAAGAATTAAGTTTGAATGTTAAACAAATTTGCGCTTTAAATTATGTATTGAAAAAACAAAAATTTTAACATTTATGCATTTTCAATAAATATCCAAAAAACGCATATACCTAGCCAAATTTTACACTAAAAAAGGTTAAATTAAATTTATCCCTAACAAATATATAACACTATGGCAATATTATTTAGATAATTTAAAATTATGAAAATCATTTAGAGATCATGAGTTTGATACTTAGCCCGAAAATAGTCCGATTTCCAAACATCCAGCAATGTTATATGATTCTGGGATCAAAACACAATCCGCATACATCCATCTCGTAGTGACTCGCGTTCCCGGCAATCGAAGTAGGCAAGCACATAATAAACGCCAAAGCAACGCGAAAAGCCTAATAGATGTACAAACTGCACGAATTTTTCGTGCAGCCAACACCTGACATTTTTCTTGCACGCACACATGAAAGACGCGTAAAATATTTTTTCCTCTTTTTTCCGATTTCTAGAATTTCTCCCAACTCCGGGTTGGCTTTCGGATTATTTTCACTCGCGAACTTAGCTGCTTAACAGATTTTTGAACAAATTGTTCCACAAAATGTTGGGAATCATTTTCCAGGCAAAACCTGGTTATCGTTTCCGAATTTTCTTTCCTAATTTCGTTTCAATAGCACTGCACTATAGTTTCACTCGATATAGCTAACACAAACGATGAAGAGAGCATAATAAAGTGAACCGCGCCCGACGACTGCACGACTGAAACTGAATTTGTCCAGATTCCACACCTGTGCAAAAAATCATCCGAAGTGTGCCTCCGAATAGATGCGATCTGGATTCCGGCTTTTCGATGGTAGAATTCTCAATTGCTCTC
This sequence comes from Uranotaenia lowii, assembly GCF_029784155.1. Lineage (NCBI taxonomy): Eukaryota > Metazoa > Arthropoda > Insecta > Diptera > Culicidae > Uranotaenia > Uranotaenia lowii. Next base: position 114,270,108 of record NC_073693.1, read on the forward strand.
CTTTCTTGTAACAATTCATCTCCAGGAGTTGATAAAATAAAATTTAACTTGTTGAAAAACCTTCCTGATGCCGCAAAATTTCGCTTGTTAAATTTATTCAATCAATTCTTGGAGTTTAACATTGTTCCCGAAGATTGGAGACAAGTGAGAGTTATTGCTATCCAAAAGCCTGGAAAACCTGCGTCTGATTTCAATTCGTACCGTCCAATAGCGATGTTGTCTTGCATTCGGAAATTGATGGAGAAAATGATTTTGTTCCGATTGGATAAATGGGTTGAAACAAATGGTCTCCTTTCAGATACTCAATTTGGGTTTCGCAGGGGCAAAGGGACGAACGATTGTCTTGCTTTGCTGTCTTCAGAGATACAAATGGCGTATGCAAAACGTGAGCAAATGGCATCAGTGTTTCTTGACATAAAAGGAGCTTTTGATGCAGTCTCAATAGAGGTTTTGTCAGACAAGTTGCACTCCTCTTTTGAACAACATCTTATACAGCTTGCTTTGTGAGAGACATTTGAACTTTGCTCACGGAGATCTTAAAATTAGAAGGATCTCTTATATGGGTCTCCCGCAAGGTTCATGTTTGAGTCCACTATTGTATAACTTCTACGTAAGCGACATCGACAGTTGTCTCTCTGAAGGCTGCACTCTAAGACAACTTGCAGATGATGGTGTAGTATCTGTTACAGGAGCTACAGAGTCTCATCTGCTCGGGCCTTTACAAGATACTTTAGTCAACCTGGTCTTTGGGGCTTGGGATTGAGTTTTCTCCACAGAAAACGGAGATAGTTGGTTTCTCTAGAAAGTGTAGACCTGCTCAGCCTCAGCTTCAGCTCCTAGGCAGAACGATCACTCAATCGAGGTGTTTTAAGTATCTTGGGGTTTGGTTTGGTTCCAAGTGCACTTGGAAAGCTCACATTGAGTATCTGAAAGGAAAATGCCAGCAAAGAGTTAATTTTCTCCGCTCAATTACCGGCACCTGGTGGGGAGCTCACCCTGAAGATTTAATTAAGCTATATCGAACAACTATTCTTTCAGTGATGGAGTATGGCAGCTTCTGTTTCCAATCGGCTGCCAAAACTCATCTCATTAAACTCGAGCGTATTCAATACCGTTGTCTCCGTATCGCTTTGGGTTGTATGCCTTCAACTCATAACATGAGCCTTGAAGTTTTGGTAGGCATACTACCACTGAAAGATCGATTCAATTTATTATCACTCCGGTTCTTCATCAGGTGTGAGGTCATGAACCCATTGGTAATTGATAATTTTGAAAGGCTACTTGAGCAAAATATTCAAACTAGATTTATGTCTATTTACCATATCTTCATGTCAATGCAGGTTAACCCTTCTTCGTACTGCCCAACTCGTGTTTGTAGCCCAGACTACGACAATTCTTCTGTCCAGTTTGATTTGTCTATGCAGCAGGAAATTCGTGGAATCCCGGTCTCGCATCGTCCTCTTCTGATTCCAAGAATTTTCGAAGCTAAATATAGACACGTCGATGCTGATAAAATGTACTTTACCGATGGATCACTTATAGACGAAACAACAGGTTTTGGGGTGTTCAACGAAATATTTAGCACCTCTCACAGTCTCCAGTCACCATGCTCTGTATATGTAGCGGAGTTAGCAGCTATTTACTGCGCTTTGGACAGTGTCGCTTCCCGGACAGTTGGACACTACTATATTGTAACGGATAGCCTGAGCTCTGTTGAAGCAATCCATTCGATAAAACCGGGAAAGCACTCGCCATACTTCCTCGAGAAGCTACGGAATAATTTGAGTGCTTTATCAAAACGTCACTTTACCATCACCTTTGTTTGGGTTCCCTCTCATTGCTCGATACAGGGTAATGAAAAGGCAGACTCTCTGGAAAAGGTGGGGGCGATGGAAGGCGACACGTATCTACATGAAATCGTCTTCAACGAATTTTACATTTTGGTTCGAAGAAACTCTCTTGTCAACTGGCAGCGCAAATGGGACGAGGATGATTTGGGTCGGTGGCTCCACTCGATTATCCCAAGGGTAAGCCTTAAACCCTGGTTTAATAGATTGGACCTGAGTCGGGATTTTATTCGTATATTTTCCCGTCTCATGTCCAATCATTATTCCTTAGACGCGGTACTCTATTGTTTTGACATTGCTGGCAGCAATTTGTGTGGTTGCGGCAAAGGTTACCATGACATTGAGCATATTGTTTGGTCGTGCGAGGTCCACCTTGTCGCCAGATCGAATTTAATAGACTTCCTTCGGGCCCGAGGAAAACCACCTAACGTTCCAGTGAGAGATGTACTAGGTGTGCTAGATTTGGACTACATGTTTGAAATCTACTCTTTTCTGAAAGCTATCGATCTTCGTCTATAATTCTATTTTATTTTCATTTTTCCCTTTCTATCTTCTTTTTTCTTCTAAAAAAAAGTGCTAAGCCAAGAAAAAGATTGTAAAAACAAAAAAGCGAGTTTGGCTCCTTGAAACTTATTTAATAAACTTATATAACGATATTTTGACAAACGCTCGAGTGTTTAAACCTTTACACCCCAGCTCGACAACTGCGCAATCACTTGATTATTTGGTTGCCAAGAAGCAGAACAATATTAGAACAAAATCCCTCTTACACCGATGTTGTCAAGCTTTCGTCTCGCACTTATAAGACTTTCATGTTTCTTAATCTGTGTCTAAAAGTGCAATCCTTGATGTGAACTAGTTTTAAAAGTATTGAAATCTTATTTATAAGCTAATTTAAATATTAAGTCTGTATGACAGCAGTCAAAGACTCCAGCATAAAAGAGGGTGAAATTGGAAAAGCATACAAGTGCTGAATTATCATTGGCCGTTTTTCGATTTTTCACTGTCGTTTTTCTCATTTCAATAAAAACGCAAATGAAACCGTCTTGCTATAAGCGTCAGTAAGAACTATACTGACGCTTATAGCAAGGCGGTTTCATTTGCGTTTTTATTGATAATCAAAAAAATAAAACAACGCTCCAGTCTCAGAATATAAACTTTTGTGATCGATTAATTAATTATCTGAATCTCAAATCAGCAAATTTTTTATTTTAATGTTCTGATAAGAGGTGAAATCAGCACCTCCAGGTGGGGCAAAACAGGCGTCCTCTGCTGCTTAGTCTAACATTTTATGACACATTGCACGCACCTGTTTACCTCGAAGTATTTTTTTTTATTCGTTTGAATTTTTATACACTATTTGAAAGGTGAATCCTTCAGCTTTGTTTAGAATTTAAAAAATCAAATTCGAACAATGAGAAACGATGTGTGGAAGAAGAAGTGAATGGATGTCAAATGAAACCTGGAGGATGGTCGATGATCTGAGAAAGGCGAAAGCCGAAATTGAGCAGGTATGTACCGGGTCAGCCAACGCAGCCGCCCGCTTACGATTTGCGGAGCTGGAAAAGGCAGTTGAATGAGCTTGTAGACGAGACGAGAGAGCCTGGACAAACTTCCTTGCCGAAGAAAAAGAAAGAACCGCCGCCATTGGAGATATCCGTTTACTATATGACATTTCTCGCCACCTTAGTGGTGCAAGGACTATTGCAAGAATGCCGCTAAAAGACCGAGCAGGTCAGCTATTGAAAGATCGAAAAGATCAGCTCAAATGTTAAAGATAAAGTTTTATAATTTTGCTTTAAACTTATGTTCAAAAATAACTACTGGTTCAAATAGTCAAATTGAAGTAAGAAGGCTTAATTTTTGAACTGATACTTACCTCTAACTTTACCAAATGATTCGGATACAGAACTTGAAAGATTTGGTCTACCAGAAGAGCAATAACCACCAGGACGTAGAACAGGTAGACGAAATCATTCTGATCAAATGTGAGCTTCCGGCAAAATTGATAGATTTCTAGCACCTCAACACTCGTTGAAATTGTCACGTTAAGAATCACGTTAATCAGCAGCCATCCGAATGTTTTGTTGATCCCGTATAGGAGGTGCCAGGCTTGAAGATTTTTGTTTCTTAGGATACGAACTGCATTAACGAGATCGGTTGCGTTGAGGGAGCTCTGCTTTTGAGCTAGGGATTCCATGGCCCTCCTGGCACATTTACAGCTTTCGTAGACGATACCCATGGCAAAGTTGTACTGACTGAGCGTCAGAAGGATGATGATATTCGAAGTGTGATACCCGATTAGATATATAAAGGAAGAAAGCACATCGAAGTTTGTGGCGAATTCACAAATGACACATGCAGCTGCGAGTAAAACGGTGAGAACCATCAATTTCCAATGTCTTTGGAATGGTTTTTCGAAAATGTTGCTACCGTCAAAAAAATCCAATCCATAAACAAGATCAATCAATTTGGCAGCAAGTTCATTGTACTTTTCCCAATGCATACGGCAACCGATGAAAATGGTTGTTGTTATAATTATACTGTAAACTGTCACGATACGAACCAAAATTTGAACGAAGGAAGACCCCACGGCATTTTGGCCAGCAAATATTTGTATCTGCGTATAAATGCTGTACACATTGCCACCATAGAAGACCAACGTCCACACATTCTGAAGAACACACAGGAATTTAACCCATGTTAGATTCTGATTGGCAATAATCTCCGGATCTGCAAAACCCTTCCAGGGAAGTGGAGCAGCGCCAAACAGTTGACTGGCCAGCACCACAGGACGAAAGATATTATCCAACTTGCTCCGGCAGGACGATTTTCCCTGCTGCAAGACATACATCCTGATCGGCTTATCGGCTTAAGGTAACTCCGGATCCGTACGGTCTTTCGTCGAACATCTACTAATGTAAAAAAAATATTCTGAACCAAACCCGTCGCCATTTAGGAACAATAATCGTTTTAAACTCGTCGTGCCAGAAAAAGGTGAATAAATAATCAGCATTTATTTATTTAAAGCGGAACACCCGTGCCAGTACAGTCAAGATGAGGTGTCTGGGAATAACGGGTTGAGCGCATCAATTTTTAATCATGTGGTGATGTTCTTCGAGGCCGAACTCGTATGGCAGAGATTTTAAATATTTGCTACCGCTTCTAATGATAGAAACGGTTTACGTTCTCTTCCTCCCGTGAGATTTGCGTTCAGAAATCTAATCGATGGTTTAGATCAGTGTTCTGGAAAATTGAGGCAAACCGTTAAAATATAAGGTTACGTGCGGATAAATTGAAGATTCATTTGAACAGTCATTAAATAAATGCACTTAGTGATATAAAATATAAGACAACTGCAATGCAAGTAATTTAGACACGTGTCGTCCTCGATCAATCTGAACATCGGGTGGTCCCCTTCGGCCGATTTTTGTTAAAAACGGTCTTTCTTAAAGTCTAAACTAAACTAAACAACTTTTTTATCATAAGTCGGATCGAAATGCAGTCTTGGGATGAAATATTTGTCACAGTTTAGGCTTTAAGAAAAACCGTTTTTAAATGAAATCGGTCGAAGGGGACCAAAGTTATTCATGAAAAACTGTATTTTCATGTTCCTCCCGAACAAAATGTCTCAAAATCCCATACAAACGTTAGGCTCATTGAGCGAACCCTTCCCATGATCCGATCTGGTCCAAGTTTGGCATGAGACCTTGTACTAGGCCTAGGATCAATTTAAGCCTGCAGCGCGTAACATTTCACAAGCTTGAAATTTCCCATACAAATTTGAGGAAGTCATATATACACCCACAAATCAAACTCTACTCCAATAATGAGCTTCCTCGGAGGTGGAATTATCGGTATGAGATCCTATGCCGGACCGGCATTAACAGACTTTCTCATATTTAACCGGCATTGTCCTCTGAGCGCAACCGCATTGCATGTCTAAAAGAAACCAAATATAACATATCCCGTATCCTATCACAAGCCATAGGAGGATGGAAACAATCAGCCAGCAAGGATATTGCGGTTACTGGGATAATTTCTAACCGCGCAACGTTAGCCTTCCGTGCGGTCGGCTAGCCGGAGCAGTAAACACAGTTGAAAAATTCACTATCACTCACTAATTTTATTGAAAAGTTTAGAAGTAAATTCTTGAATATCAAATCCTTTTTTTTGCAAGAGAGAAAAAAACACGAAGTCATCGTATTAGTATTTATTGAGATTGAATTCATTACGAGCGCGCCGAGGAAAACAGCATACGCACACAGATTTTTGTATTTACCAGTTTCACTTCATTCAAGGTTATTCTCTCGAAATTAAAAAGGTTAGAATTCTAGCAAATAAAAAAAATCACCTGCAATCCATATGTCTCCCACAGGGTCTCCCGTTATTTGACCTTTAAATTTTTTTTTTCGAAAATAGCTTTGAAACAGAATTGATGTTGATTTGTTGAATCAACATGCTTAGTTTTTTTTCGATGTTCTCTGCGTTTCTGTTCCTATTGTTTACACTTATAAATGATAATACTTTCGCTTTAGCCATTCCAAATTTTCCAGTTTGACAAGTGTTTTTCTGTTTTGCGATTGGAATGACACTGACAGAAAATCGAAATTTCCGATCCGAACATTTTGTCTCTTTTATTTACTATAGTCTCTTTAGTAGTAATGTTAACTTACTTCGGGATCGAGTAAAGCTTGCGAGCTCTGCAAGTCAACATCTGGTTCTTCAATGGATTCTTCCAAGAAATTGATTTTGGAAAATTCTTCAACGCTATTCGTTAAGTTATCCTGCTCCATAATAAAAATTAAGGGTATCGCTATCAGCTATTCCGTGAGTCGAACTGGTAAGTTTGATTTTGTTTTGAAAACATCAAATTGCTTTTTTTCTTTTTCTTTCTTTTTAAGAACTGCACAGCTCCACAAGATGTACCAGTAGTTAATACTATATGCTAAACGTTTTGTCGATTGATTTGTTTAAAAAATCAATTAAACTAATCAAGTAATTGAAACTGAATCATATTCGACATTTTATAATATTTGGGCAGAACAAATGGTTTTAAGATGATTTGAGACCCCTCTGAATGAAAAAGAAAATTAAAAAAAAAATCTACCACTTATCGCATTCAATTGCTAACGTGTCGTCGAACTCTAAACTTATTTAAACAACTTCAGGTTTTCATCTTTTTCGTGATTTTGTCCGTTGGTTAACTATTCCCATCGCAATTTTTTTTTATAATCAATTGATAATCAGTAATTGAATAATGTAATTTTTTTTTCACAGTGGTACCCTCCGGGAGCCCAAATCAGCTATCGCGGAAATAGAAAAAAAAGTGGACCTACAATATGTATATCAAAATAAAATATGATTATAATTTTTTATAAATATTTGAAACAAACTTTTTTTTTGTTTCGATTATACAACATACTTGCCAACTGAGCTATATCACAAGCCGAAACAAACTCTTTATCGTGAATTCAATCCTAGTAAAAAATGTCGATTAGTTTTTAGTGTTAGGTTTTAGTTTTATTGATTAGATCCTAGGCTCCAGCCCTTTATCTTATTCTATAATATATATGACATTTAATTACTACAGTAATTGTTAATTAGTAAAAGAACACTGCACAATTCTACTTTTGATTTGTTCTCTGGTCATACTTAGTTGAATAATATCGACGTTTGCGTTGTAAAATGCAATCATTCGGTACATTGGTTCGTTTCTGGCGAAATTCTGGATGCGATTAGCTAGTTGAAACGGCCTTACGCTTCGTAAACTGCTGCGAACGGAGATATAAATGATAATATATATGGCAGATAATATCTTCCACAGATTAAATCCTTTAGAAACAGTGCGTCGATCGATTTTTTTCGGGTTTCCAGCATGTCCAAACCTACCAGCATGCACAAGACTCGATACTCCGGCATCTCTGCTTGCCACCCAAGGTTTCCCAAAGCGTATTTCAAGAACTTCTTCTGAACTTTCTCTAGTATGTTGTTGTGTATGTTGTAGTACGGTTGCCACCCAAAGCCGGCATATTCAATGACGGTCCTAACTAATCCAGTGTAGATAGAGACAATGGTGTAGGGATTATCCAGCTCGTGACGGATTCTGCTAACCATTCCGAACATAGAATTTGACTTTTCTACAACTTTTTCGATGTGTTTTGAAAAAGTTAACTCCGCGTACAACTCCACTCCTAAATCTTTCACTGAGCTTTGCCGAGCAATGATGAATTCCTTTACTAAGCGGTATTCATAAGTGACATTGCTTATTTTCCCAGAAAATGTTATCACGTTGCATTTCGAGGAATTGATCTTTGGGCCGAATCTACTGCAACACTCTGTGAACCTGTGCAAGGCGTTTTGCAAAGTTACGCAATCCCTCGGTTGACGAATAGGCAAAAACATTTTTAAATCATCAGCATAAACCAGCGCGAAAACATCAGTCAGCACTTCAGGAAATTCGTTCATAACAGCGATCCCAAGTGACTCCCTTGTGGAACACCACTGTTGACCGAGAAAGTACTAGATAGATCTCACGTTATCCAGTTATCCAAAATAAGATACTACTAGATCCCTGCAACGATATACAATCTGTGTGGAGCACATCTCTCAGATTTAAACTTTTTTGTCAGATCTAAGCATTTTTCCTCAGATTTCAGCTTTCATCTCCTATGCTCTCAAGACAAAAATGCTTAAATCTGAGGGAAAAAAGCTTAAAAACGAGATTCACCAGCACTTATTTGAAAGATGTTGGTCACACGATACATAGACATATTGTGTAAATCTGTCATAAAAGGGGAAATCTGAGAGATGTGCTCCACACGGTTTTTTTTTTAAATATGTCTTTATTTGTATCAATTCATCATTACATTTATATTACATTATTACATTAAATTAGGTGTTCAGTTCAATAATGAACTGTCCAGAGCCCTATAGTTAACTAGATAATAAAAATTTATTTATAAGATTTAAATTTGCTGAGCGCAATCAAGTATTTAATGTAGGAGAACATCCTGTAATGGCAAAAATTTTTTAAACTTAAAACTAAACACTATACTAAAATAAAACTAATTATAAAGAGAACGAATCTCTGCGATGGAAGACTGCATCGATTTGCCTCTGAAGTTGTAGATGATTTTGTTGGCCATCTCTTCGATCGATTCAATGCCCGCAATCCGATGAAGATCTTCGGTGCTGTGCCAAGGTGGAAGCCGCAAAATCATTTTCAGAACCTTGTTCTGAATCCTCTGGATGGCTTTCTTCCTCGTCGCGCAGCAGCTAGACCAAATCGGAACTGCATACATTATCGCTGGTCGGAACACTTGTTTGTAGATGAGTAGTTTATTCCTCATACATAGGCGGGACTTCCTGTTGATGAGAGAATAAAGAGATTTAGTATATTTATTACATTTAGATTGAATATCTTCAATGTGATTTTTAAAAGTAAGATTCCGATCAAGTGTAAGTCCCAAGTACTTCACGTGATCAGACCATTCTAATGAAACCCCATTAAAAGTTATGGAATGATTTTCATTAGGTTTTAAAAATTTAGCTCTTGGCTTATGGGGAAATAAAATAAGTTGAGTTTTTGAAGCGTTAGGAGAAATTTTCCACATTTTCAAGTAATTCAAAAAGGAATTTAAATTTTGTTGCAATCTACTGCGCACCACCCGCAAATTTCGACCTTTGGCTGAAAGCAAAGTATCATCAGCAAACAATCTTCTACCTTTTCCTTCTGGTACATCAGGAAGATCGGAAGTAAAAATATTGAATAAAATTGGCCCAAGTATACTACCCTGAGGGACACCAGCTCTAATGGGTGTCCTTTCAGAGCATGAATTTTGATAGCTTACTTGTAAGGTTCGGCTAGTCAAATAATTTTGTATAATTTTGGTGAGATATACGGGAAAATCAAACCGAGCTAATTTAGCTACTAAACCTTTGTGCCAAACACTGTCAAAAGCTTTTTCAATATCAAGAAGAGCAACACCAGTTGAATATCCTTCAGATTTGCTAGCGTTAATCATATTAGTTACACTCAAAAGTTGATGTGTAGTAGAATGTCCATGACGAAAACCAAATTGTTCATAAGGGAAAATAGAATTCTGATTAATGTGAATCATCATTCTATTCAAAATAACTCTCTCAAATAGTTTACTTAAAGAAGGAAGCAAACTAATTGGTCGATAACTTGAAGGCTCTGAAGCACTTTTTCCAGGTTTCAAAATTGGAGTTACTTTGGCGTTTTTCCATTTATTTGGAAAATAAGCCAAGTGAAAACATTTATTGAAGATTTTAACTAAAAAATTTAAAGTGCTTTCAGGCAACTTTTTAATAAGAATATAGAAAATCCCATCTTCCTCCGGAGCTTTCATATTTTTAAATTTTTTGAAAATCAATTGAAAATCAATCTCATCAATATTTGTCTCACAGGAACTTTCAAATACATTTTGTTTAGAAAGAATATCATCAAATTCAAGGGAAATTTGAGCATCAATTGGACTTACAACGTTTAAATTAAAATCATGAGCAGACTCAAATTGTTGGGCTAATTTTTGAGCTTTTTCTGCGTTAGTTAAAAGAAGTTTATCCCCATCTTTCAAAGTAGGAATTGGCTTCTGGGGCTTTTTCAGAATTTTATTTAATTTCCAAAATGGCTTTGAGTAGGGTTTTATGTCCTCTACTGCTCTAGCAAAATTTTCATTACGGATGAAATTTAAACGACGTTTGATCTCTTTTTGAAGCTCGCAATAAATAAATTTCAAATAAGGATCCCTAGTACGTTGATATTGGCGTCGACGAATGTTTTTCAGTCGTATCAAAAACTGAAAATCATCATCAATTAAAGGTTGATTAAATTTATGTTTAACTTTGGGTATTGAAGCGGCTTTAGCATTGACTATTGAAGTTGTCAAATTTTCTACAGCCAAATCAATATCTTCTATTGAATTCAGTGGAACGTTTACATCTAAATTACGTTCAATAAAATTCCTATATCGCTCCCAGTCAGCTTTTTGAAAGTTAAAAGTTGATTTTAAAGGGTTTTCAATGGGACTTTGGGATAAAGAAAAAGTTACTGGAAGGTGGTCTGAATCGAGGTCCACATGAGTAACTAATTGACTACAATGCTCGCCTAAATCCGTTAGAACCAAATCAATTGTGGAAGGATTTCTAATCGAAGAAAAACAAGTATGCCCATTAGGATATTCAACAGTATAATAACCTGCAGAGCAGTCATTAAATAAAATATTCCCATTTGAATTTGATGAAATATTATTCCAAGATCGGTGTTTTGCATTAAAGTCACCAATAATAAAAAATTTAGATTTGTTTCTGGTGAGTTTTTGTAAATCTCCCTTCAAAAAATTTTTCTGTTCACCGCTACATTGAAAAGGCAAATATGCGGCAATAATTATAATTTTCCCCATAGAAGTTTCTAATTCAATTCCAATTGTTTCTAAGACTTTTGTATTGAAAGAAGGAAGAAGTCTAAATTTGAGACGACTATTGATGACAATAGCTACACCCCCACCTTGTCGATCAAGTCGATCATTTCGTAAAATTTTAAAGAAAGCATTGCTTTTCAAGTTATTGTCTGGCTTTAAAAAAGTTTCAGTGATGGCAGCAATATGTATGTTTTGAGTTTTCAAAAATAAAAAGAATTCATCTTGGTTAGCCAGCAAAGATCAAGCATTCCAATTCATAATATTTAAACATCTATTTGGATCCATGAGGGAATCGTAAAGTCATAATAATTTTGTTAGCATAATTAAAAGAAGTTTGGAAAGCTTCAAACATTGAATTTGCTTTCAACATAAGTTGCATCATTTCCATCAAATTTTGATGCAAAAATTTTAATTTTTCCTCAGTAATCTCACCCAAATCAACAAAATTGTTAGGATCAGAAAATGAAGGAGAAGAACAAGTATTTGAATTTCGGGGATTTTCCCAAGCCTTCGCATGAACGTTGAGACTTGGTTTTTTCCCATTTTTGTTAGTTATGCCTGCAGAGGGCAACCCATTTTCAACCACCTCTGAGAACGATAAACAACGAGTCTGTGGCGCAGATTCAGCACAGGTAACATTAAAATCACTTCGGGTATTACCCAGCTGTGATTCCAATGTAGACCGAGGCTGAATGCGAACAGGCAGGTTGTTTGCCGGCCCGACGTGTGAAGACGAAAAAAAAGAAGGAGGAGAAGAAACTTTTCTGGAAACTTTGGGATTTTTCCTAGAAGCAATAATTTTTGCCCTGATGGGGCAGTCTAGAGAATTCGAGGAATGATTTCCTGCGCAATTTGCACACTTGAAAAATTCTGTTTGTGGTTTATCACCACCAAAAAGGCATTTAGATTTTTCATGATCGAATGAGCCGCAAAGCATGCATCTGGCATTCATTCTACAATTTTTAGTGCCGTGACAAAAAGCTTGACAACGACGACATTGCGTAATGTTTTGAAGGAAATTGGTTGAAGATTTTCGAAAAGGTTCGAATTTGACTCGACAATGAAACATAAGACGAGCCTTTTCAAGAATTTGCAAATTGTTAACTTGATCCTTTTTAAAATGGATCAAATAAAGCTCAGGAGCAAAACCAACACTACTGATATTATTCGTGTTGGTTCTTTTCCTCATTTGAATTACTTGAATCGGAGAAAAACCTAAAAAAGAATTTAATTCAGTTGTGATCTCATCCGGTGTCTGATCGCCGGTGAGACCACGAAGTACAACTTTAAAAGGACGACCACTTCTAGTATCGTACGTAAAAAATTGGTGTTTTTTATTATTCAAATAATTTAAGATTTTTTGAAAATCATTGAAAGATTCCGCCAAAATACGAGCAGTTCCCCTTCGACCAATCTGAAAAGAAATCTTCACATCCTTGACGGAAGTGACGATTTCTTTTCGAAAGGCGTTGAAGTCAGGAATCGTGACCGTAATTGGTGGAACCTTTTCGTTTTTAAGAGTATAAGAAGAAGAAGGTTTCTTAGTACTCTTATCAGAATTAAATATGAATATTTCCTCATCACCGATGTTATGAAGGACATCGAATGAATTGGAAATTTCAACTTTTTTGGGCGATGGACCTGAATTAGGTTCGGCAATCCGTTTTCTTCCGGCCCTTGAACCGGCCGATGACTTCCCCATGCTGGAAAGAAAAGAGAAAAATATGAATAAAAGAAAATAAAAATAATTTTAGCACTGAGAAGTGCTGATTGAAAAACAGGTAAGGAAAAAATAAATAATGTAAAAATGTTCCTGCAGGTACACAGAAACGATACGATGCTCCGGCGTACGTGTTGACGGCTCAACGGTACAGATGGAAGTGATGCTCCACACGGTTTGTATAACATTGCCGGGGTGTGCTCGAAACCAAGATGCGAATAATGTGTGGAGAGAAACAAAAACTCTCACCAGGTTGTTTTGCAGCCATCGCACGGGAGTTTTTTATTCTCCGTTCTCCGTCTTTCACGGTGTCATCTCTGTAACTCAGATTTGAGAAACTTAGGGCTGTCCCAACGGTAGATGCAAAACACGGTTTTCGACCACGCTAAAACATTTCGGCTGGCACCGGTGGCGTATATTGCTGTTTTAGCACAGTTATCGATTTCAAAATTCCCAACAGTTATACGCCTTTGTTCCAAATTCATGCAAATTTGGAACAGGATTTCAAAATATACGACAGACCGATTTAGTTCACGGTGAGAAAATTTTAGCCAACAATGATTTCTTTCACACATGTTTGGGTAACATTGGGTGTGATAATAGTTTCTTTTTGAGATATTATTTGAATGTTTTTTTTCGCTTCAACCACCCTATACGTAACATAAATTGAGAATAGATGTTAATAAAAACCATATCAAGTATAAATAATAGATGTCACATTATTCTCGATTTAATAAAATTAAATTAAAAAGCTTTTCATTTGGGCTCGACGAATTAGTGAATCCAGCCAGCGTTCTAAAATTTGAAAAAAAAATATACGAAATGAAAATTTTCATACTTTTTTTAAGTAGTCAAAATGTCTAGCGGTCTTCGGGAAAGTTAATCATTCAGTTGATCTTTATTTTCAAAATATCGACAATGTTTTATAGTTTTCCCAAACAAGTGAAAATTTTGTATAATGATTTTTCACCTATTTTCAAAAGGTATCTCGATAACAAGAGCTAAATAAAATAATCTTACGAAATATAAAACTAGCTGAACGAATTTTAATCAACCAATGACATTTATTGTAGTTTCCTCGTTGTGTAGTATAGTTGAAATCATTGTTCTGTCAAAAAGAATATTCGTAGAGTTAATTTTAAGACAATTAACCGTGAAACTCAAAACTTATGCAATTTTTCTAATAAAATGGGTTTTTTCTTCTCAATTATTGAGTGTCTGCAATGAAAGTGTTTCCGTTTTAAATTTGCTCTTACACCGGTGGGGAGTGGGTGTTTTAGCCGATTCTAAAATTTCAAATTTTGCTAAAACTGGTATACTTAAAACCAATATTTACGCCTGAACCGTTGCAGGTGCCCTTACTGTCGAAAACTTTGAGTACACAATTGTAACTGAAATAAATATAAATATATTGCTTAGATATGTTTTAGTTATTTCATAGTAGCTGACCCGTGCTGAACAAAAATTAGGTAGATATGTTATGGTAATGCATCTAAATAAATTCTACCCGTTCATTTTTATTAACATCTATCCGTCTATAAAATTTCATAATCTTAAGATTTTCTTACTTAAAAGGACATCGCTGTTCACTGATAAGGCCAATAAAATTAAGTAGCTCATAATATTCTAAGATATGTTTTTAGTTCATCGATGAACACCTGAACGGCGCACATGCAGGGGATCAAGACGTTGGGGGAAGGTACATCGCCGGCGTAGCCAACGACGTAGAGGAGCCACTCCCAACCATGAGTGAAGTTAAGGAAGCCATTCGCCAGCTGAATAGAAACAAGTCGGCTGGGAAGGATGGCATCGCAGCTGAACTTATCAAAATGGGCCCGGACAAGTTGGCCGATTGCCTACACCGGTTGATAGTCCGGATCTGGGACATAGAACAACTACCGGAGGAGTGGAAGGAGGGGGTAATATGCCCCATCTACAAGAAGGGCGACAAATTGGACTGTGAGAACTACCGAGCGATCACTGTCCTCAATGCCGCCTATAAAGTGTTGTCCCGAATCCTAGTCCGCCGCCTAACGCCATAAGCAAACAGATTCGTGGGAAGTCATCAGGCCGGCTTCATGGAGGGACGGTCTACGACGGACCAGATATTCACATTGCGGCAAATCCTCCAAAAATGTCGTGAACACCAAGTCCCTACGCATCATCTATTCATCGACTTCAAAGCCGCATACGACACGATCGACCGTAACGAGCTATGGAAAATCATGGACGAGAACGGCTTTTCTGGGAAGCTGATCAGACTGATCAAGGCGACGATGGATGGAACGCAGTGCTGTGTGCGGATATCGGGTGAATAGTCGAGTTCATTCGAATCGCGCAGGGGGCTTCGACAAGGTGATGGTGTATCCTGCATGATGTTCAACGTGGCGCTAGAAGGTGTTGTTCGAAGAGCGGTGGGCGAAATGCGGTGCACGATTTTCAACAGATCAAGTCAACTTATCTGCTTTGCCGATGACATTGATATAGTCGGCAGATCATCTGCGGCGGTGGAGGAGATCTACCGCAAACTGAAACGCGAAGCAGGAAGGATTGGGTTGATGATTAATACGTCCAAGACGAAGTACATGCTGGCCTGCGGATCTGAGACCGACCGAACCCGCTTGCCCAGTAATTACAAGGTCACGATCGACGGCGACGAGCTGGAGATAGTCGAAGACTTTGTCTCATTGGTGACCGCAGACAATGACACCAGCCGTGAGATCCGGAGGCGAATTATCAGCGGAAGTCGTGCCTACTATGGACTCCACAAGCAACTGCGGTGGAGAAGACTTAGCCCTCGCACGAAGTGTAACCTATATATGACGCTCATTAGACCAGTTGTTCTCTACGGGCACGAGACATGGATATTGCTCGAGGAGGACCTGCGTACACTCGGAGTATTCGAGCTACGAGTGTTAAGAACCATCTTTGGCGGCGTACAGGAGAACGGAGTGTGGAGGCGAAGGATGAACCACGAGCTCGCTTGCCTCTACGGCGAACCCAGTATCCAGAAGGTGGTGAAGGCTGGCCGGATACGCTGGGCGGGACATGTTGCGAGAATGCCGGACGACTGTCCTGCAAAACAGGTGTTCGCTACGAATCCGGTAGGAGCAAGACGAGCGGGGGCGCAACGAGCGAGGTGGTTAGACCAAGTGGAGCGTGATCTGGCGAACGTGGGGTGCCCGAGGAATTGGAGAACGGTTGCCATGGACCGAGTGAATTTTAGGAATTATGTTCGTCAAGTTATGTCGTGAGACGGAATACTATGAAAATAAAATAAATAATGTTTTTAGTATGCTAGGAAACTCAGAGTTACAGAATATGTAGTTCAGTGTTCCGAAAATCACTCGGATGAAACGCTCATGATCCGTTTCCAGTTGGAAAAATTCAAAGCCGAATGCTGCTGCCTGTAGTTCCCTAGAGAGTCACTCACTGAAATTCAATCAATGCTGCCTTGTATCGGTTGTCTTGCGTATTCTCTGCCTTACCGGCAGACACATACATACATACTGCCGCAAAAACAGCAACAACAACGCGAGATAAATCAGGCAGACAGCACTCGATCATCGATCAGTGATCGAGTGAGTGAGTGAGTGAGTGAGTGAGCGAGTGAGCAAGAAAAGTGATTTAGTGAAATAAGAAACTGAAAATCAGGTAGCTCTTCACTCAGTTGAGAATTCCTAAGGGAGTGGGAACGCCTCTCTTTCGAATCTTATTTCTTTGATTCTCTGAGCAGCGCTGTCACAATCTTTGGCCCGTTGAGAGAAAATTCAACCTCGCCGCAGCCCGTGGCGTAGAGGATAGCTTTTAAGTCTTCTAAGCCAGCGAGCATGAGATCGAATCCCGGGTCCAGCATACATAGTACACTGTCTGTAGGTTGGTGGTTTTAGCATTTATAAGATGCTTGCCATCATATCCTCCAAAGATGTACGTTTTGAGTTAAGAAAAAAAAAGGAATCTCTTCGAGGTAACATCAAGTTTCATTGAGATCCTGTATGTTTTTGTGTTCGTTTTTTAACCAAAAATTTCGGTTTTGCTTTCGCTTTTTTCGGAACATTGATGTAGTTCAACCAATGAAAAAAAAAAAGTTTGTTATAGATTGATATGCAATACCAGTGACTACTTATTGTGAAATATTCACAATTGAATGTGTGAATTCCTCGCATTTGATTGATATACCTACCATGAACGGTATAAGGAATGAACGGCAATCATTTATCACAAATATTGTTAAGAATAGCAGACATATTGTAAAACTTGCTTGAAACATTTTCATAGGTTTTTGTTACTAAATTTACTACAACTATGCAGAATACACGAAGTTACTTGCATTAGTGATGATATGATCAAGTAAGTAATAACTTGTACACCGTTCACGATATATCATTGAAATGCGAATCACACATCAATTGCGAATATCTCACCAAAGATAACTCGAATCACGTTCTCGCTACTATCTTCTACAAACTTATATTCATCGTGAGAACTATAAATTCTGAATTTCTGAGCTGTATATTGTTAATGCAGTTGAAATCCGAAGTATCCGTGCTTGTGATTGGCAAATGTCGTCAGTGGTGTGCCGTCACTGATGTGGACGAAAACTTTGGACTGGGGATTCAGCGACAATTCAAAAGTAGCATACTGAAATATGTATATTATAAGACTTAAAGAGTGAAAGTATGTTGATTTTACAGTTTTTGTGCAAATCTCCATTCAAATTTGAAGTGGATGGGCCCAGCTCATGCTTGAGCCTTATGAACTTTATGTATCAGAAAGTAATTTTTTCTGCTAAAAGGAACGAATTGGGGAGATATTAAGTTTAAAAAATTAAGAAAAATTTTCCCATACAAATCTGGGACTGTCAAATCTTCATACACAGCTTTGATTATTTTTGATATTTTATGTTTAATTTTTATTGCCATTTACATCGCAGACATTTATTACTATTCACCGCGCATAAAAAAAAATAATTTCCCTTAGATTTCTAAAACAACATTGTGCTTTCCAATGAACTTCCTACATAAAGAATAGTCTAACAACATTGATTTGCTTGCAACACACAATTTATTTGACAGAACTTTGTAAAAAAGTGTTTTAATTGTCTGCATTTGTAATGTATAGAGTGCAAAAAATCTTCTACACAAGTTATTTATTGGTCATTTCTGATAAATTCGATGAATATGATTAAGTTCAGGGCAACAGCTTCCAACATCTATTTAGGAATATAACATCAAATACATAAGTTCAGATTGTGTTTCTAAGTCTCGATATAGGCTAATACCACACTAATCAAAAACTTACCTTAATAAGCAAACCAGTTCCAAGTTCAACGATTCCCCAAGCCAGATACGGTCCATCCTGGAGCGCTATTTGCCAAGAAAACATAGAAACCTGTCGGAATATATAGTTCAAAGTTTGTTCACATAGTGTACCGTAGTTCAACATTCACGTCGAAACTTACCAAACACTTTATTTTTTCACAATCTGGTAGCTCTAGAAACTGCAACAATATTCCGGTGTTAGATCTCTAGAATAAATTGGGAAATGCTTTTTAATACTTTTTGTAATCAATGTCAAAAGATTCAGCTGATTTACCTCACATTCAACCAGGTAGTTCGGAAACGACAATATAAATGTGTAAGACACAATATGTATGAAGAACATTGCAAATTCCAAAAGATCCACCTTGGACAAATCGTTCCAAATTGAGTAAAGAAGTAAAAGTGTAGCTATTGAGTAACAAAATATTCTGATCAAACTTAAAATTATTATAAATCCGAGGTCGTTGTTTATCGCCAAAACCAGGCGATGCAGTATCATGCACTGCTTTCTAAGCAGTTCTAAAAGTGGTAGGGCGCCTTCTAAATTTGCATTTGTGCAGAATCTAAGTGACAGCAAAACTCCGTTGATCATTTTGAACTTCCGATAAGCGAACATTATCACGTAACTGTATTGTAGAATTAGAGCTATATCTAAGAGGAAAATGTAGGAGTAGCATAGATAAACGATTAACAGGTCGGAACTTTTCTGGTACACTAATTCCAAACTTGAGTAAACTAAATAAAGCGTTAAAAAATGCACCCAACAAACAGTGAAAAGACGATGAAGCCAGATTAAATCCTTTTCTTCTTCAATTCTACCGAGCTGGTCCAGAACTTCCAACAATTGTTTGATGATGGCCTCATAGCGAGCTCTTTTGATTAAAACGGCATACCGAATGGCTACAAGGCAACCGAATCCCAAAAATGCATCCACATTGTTGATAAATTTTAACAGTTCCGGAAGTTTCTCAGAAGTTGAGCTGCCCCAGAAACCCAACACCACGAAAGTGATCCCAAGACTTATGGCTGCGATCGTTAGTTGAAGCGCTCTAAAAAACTTGATTCTTTTAGGAGGAATTTGGCTGTCTGATAATTCCTGTATGGGATAGGGGGCGGCACACAAAATCTGAGCAAAAACCAGCATCGGTTGAACGGATTTTCTTAAAAGAACTTTCCAAGCCGACACATCCGGGTGCTTGTCCAAGATTCGACGTGGTAGGTTGTAGAAATCCTATCAGAGTACAAGATTATCAAGCATTTTACATATATTCGAGAAATAAATTTAACACAATTATATTCACCATTTTGACAAAACCCCACTGGAATGGCGATAATAAGTATAGCTGTACCAACAAAACGTTTAGTCATTTTTTCTAGAATCACTGATATTTATACTTGCAAAAGTTCGGTGAAAAATTTGAATGTACTTATAAAATATTCATTGTGATTAGTAAACTGATATACTCAACATGCCTTTCATTTGTTTGCCGAATAGAGGTACCTACTTTTGGATTTCAATTATATAATTAGAAGTTTTAAATTGCATAACCTACCCAGCATAATCCAGTAATCCAGTAAACTCTACGAAAATTTTGGTATTGAACTCATGACCACGAGGTAATTATCCTTGAAAATTATCACTTCAACAGCATATCGAAATGTAACGGATTTTTCTCATAACGCATTCATTAAAATTATCGGTCTTTTTTTGAATGGTGATATAAAAAAACCAAGATAGATAATTGAGTTCTGTAAATTTACTATGGAAGGTGCTGACATAAGCACCAATACGTAAAAAAGCAGCGACCCCGCGAGTGACCTCTCGGTATCGGAACTTTGAAAATGGCGGACGAAATCATGAGTGTTGGCTTGTTTATGAGCTTTTTCGTCGGCTTATTTATCAATTCCTGCAGTTTCCGACACAAAATGATTAGAACGAATTATACGCTACAGGTTTTCCAGAAACTGTCGTTGGAACGTGACTGTGCCTTGAGGTCCAATCACTACGATTTGGGAGCAGACCGACGCCAGTTCCGACAAGAACACAGCATTTTTTACCTAACGGTATTTGTTGATAAAATACGCAACCTCTGGCAGACACTTCATGCTATAAATTCCATACCGGACCTAAAGAAAAGTGCTTTTGACATTTCTTCCTTCCTGATTTGGCTGGTGAATGGTAGACAATGTGCAACTCGAGACCCCATACACCCAACCTTAGGGTAGTGGTTATATCACCTCCAATTTTCATGTCTTACAACTCCGATTCTCTACCTCCCCGTGGTGCTTGCTGGGATGCGAGCAACCTTAGCGGAGATGGAGTACCCAACCCCGGTGGATGCTATGGTCGCATGCTGACTGAGAGGGAGGGCTCCGTATGCGTCTGTTCTCCATGTCATTGGTGGCGTGCGGAGTTCAACAACATCCTGGTGGTGTTCACGACACCAAAAAAGCAACATAACGACGGTCGTCCTGCGAGATTGTGGGGTTAGCTGTGGGCCTTGCGAGCTCGTTACTTAAAAACAGCATCGAGTATTGAACAAGAAATTTCGGATGGAAATCAGCAAAGACCCACGGGACTAGCGATTGGAAACTTGGAACATATAACTGCCGATCTCTTAATTTCATGGGCAGTACTCACGTGCTGTCCAACGAACTAAATATGATATACTCCGTGTAAACCTCCTACTCCCTATACTCCACCTGGGGCCGCAGACCTAGTTCCCGCCTCGAACTATTTAACACACTTTACTTCAACAGTCCACTTTCCACTTTCAGCTAAATCTCTCATTATTACGACTCGACGCCTGAAGTCTCCTCTAACGACTTGAGAACCGACACCTCCCCGCGATGACTCGAGATTCCCACACAAACCTCTCCTCTTCGCAACTCGAGGCCTGATTTCTCCTTTAAAGACTCGAGATCCAACCCCTCCTCGCATCGACTCGAGGTTGACCTCCCCTCTGCATGATTCAAGGCCCGATCTTCCTCTAGCGACTCGAGACCCGACCTCTCCTCGTAATGACTCGAGGTGACCACTTATACCCCTCCTCTTGTTGATTAAGGGCCTGATCTCTCCTCTCACGGCTCGAGACCCGACCCCTTATCGTAAAGACTCGGGGTTGACCACACAAACTTCTTCGCCTGAAGATTCGAGGCCAGACCTCTCCTCTAACGACTCGAAGCCCGATCTCTTATCTCCAGAATTCGAGGTTTGCCACCTTGCCCGTCGTGTGCCAGACCGAGAGCAGCTTATCCTAGACTCGCGCCTGTCACGGCACACGCGCGCGACTTAACGCAACGACTTGGATGATTCCCGACGAATGGCTCACCCAGCGTCGAGAGCCACTCTACCCGTGAGTTTTTCTCGAACGTGGAATGACCCTTTCCAAAAGATTTCCACTGCGAAGAAGGTCAAATCATATCCCCGCAGCTTCTGTCGTTGAGAACCACCCTACTCGCCGAAGGTGGAGCATCCTACACACGAACGGAGCGCACCCACGGCATCCGCTACGCAGAAGGTGTTGCCTTATCTTTGTAGCTTCAAACCGTGGGGTCGAACGCACACTACTTGACAGCCCACCCGACGGTGGGGTCAGTCTACTCCGACCGTTGTCCGGTTTTCTTTATTCCTTCGGCTGGCAACCCTAGGATTTTCGGCCCGCGGCTTTTTCTGTCCGTCGTGTGCCAGATCGAGAGCAGCTTGTCCTGGACTCGCGCCTGTCAGCGCACACATTCGGGACTTTGAACGCTACGACTCGGATGTTCCCCGACATCCTACACCGACTCGAGAGGCTCGTCCGGCATCGAGAACCTCTGTACCCGTGCGTATCCCTCGATAGTGGTTAACCCTCTTCCTACGAGGTCCTTCACGAGGAAGGTAAAGTCTTACCCCCGCAGTTTCCCCCTTAGGAGGCGGCACTACTCGGATACCCCCCGGCGTTGGGATATCTTACGAACGTTCGCGTCGCACCTCTGACCTCCGCTACGCAGAAAATGATGCCTTATATTTGTAGCTTCGATCAAGGGATCCTCAGATGCTCCTCGTCGAAGGAGTCACCGTTCGCGGACTGTCGTCGGTTTCAGCTCCTCTGCAGGGCGGTCATGATCCGGGTAAACACATCGCTGACCGCATTCCACATGTTGAAATCCGCACACATCCTCTATACCACGTTGTCTGCTGTCGTGTCGGGTTCGCAGGCGGCAAGAATGTTGGTACGTACCGCCGCAAACCTCGGACAGGGAAACACCACATGTTCGAGTGTTTCCTTTACGTCCCCACAATCTGGTCAATATGGCGAAGCCACATGTCCAAACCAGTAGTGGTATTTCATGAAGCATCCATGACCATGACCAGGAATTGCGTCATATGGAAATCCACTTCACCGTATATTCTTCCGATCCAGATTAGTCCACCTTCCTCTTGCTGTGCTGTTCCACAGGTGCTACCATTTAGACATCGAGTCCTCATTGGCGAGATCTCGTACGTTGTTCGTGTCCGCTGATAATCCACAGGTTCATCAGCCGCTGAACACTACTAAGTCGCTGCAGGTTACAGTTTCTTCCCAGGGCCTGCCTCCAGGCCGCTGCTCCTTACCGCAAGATTAATATTGTCACGCTTGCCAGTATCCTCCTTTTACTACTGCAGATTGCCGAGGAGTTCGACATCATCCGTGTGAGTGCGGCCGTGGCCATCGCCGCTCTCTTGCACACGTAGTCGACATGACTCGTAAAGCTGAATCTGTCGTCTATCATCACCCCTAGATATTTATTTGCGCGTTTGGACACGATATTGCACGGTCCAACTGCAATAATACCCGTTTGGTGTTATATTAGGTTGGTGATCAGCAGTGTTGAGAAGCCTCTCACCAAGAGGACTACATCATCCGCAAATCCTACGTGCTCAGCTCACGGTGGGAGGCTTCGTTTCGAGTTCGTAGGAGCTCGTCGTATGTGATGTTCCACAGGACCGGGCAGAGTATTGACTCCTGTGAAACACTCGCTGAAACCTCTTGTGTTCGCAAACCCTCACCGGTCATATACTGCAGTTGGCGATTGTGGGAGTAATTTTCCATAAGCCTATACAGATATGCCGGGATCGTCATTTGGATGAGCGATACTGTTGAAGGCATTCTTCATGTCCAGAGTCCAGAGTAACCACCACGCAAAAACGTTGCCCTCTCTTCATTGTTAACCTAGCTCTGTTCGCTACCTCGATGACAGAGCGGATGGCATCTACAGTGTTTCATCCTCTACGGAAATCAAACTGTTTTATCCGAGAGTCCGGAACCTTCAGTGTATCTCTGTAGTCGGTTTTGAATCACCTTCTCCAGGACCTTACCCGCTGTGTCCAGTAGATAGATCGGCCGATACGCCGGTCTCCTGAAGGCTTACCCGGTGTTGGTAGATGGACGAATTTCTACCGCTTCCACGTGTCAGGAAACACTCGTTCCGTCACGTATCGTTGCAATGATGTCCGGAACATTTCGGGGAACTCCCTGATCGCGGCCTTCACTGTGACGTTTGGAATGCCGTCCGGTCCGGGGGCCTTCCTTGGCTGGAGAGACTTGGCGATCACGCGAAGTTCTTCCACCGTTATCCTCTCTTCTACGTTGGTGTCCCAGTCGTAAGGGACTGTTGGCCAGCGGGTAACATCGTGCTGTAGGGACAGCTCAATGATGATGAGTCTCAATTTTTCTGGGCACGTTTCAGGTGGCGCACCCTCACTTTTAGTTTAAGCCCATGACTATTCGATAGGCATCTCCCCATGGACAGTCGTTGGCGTCACGGCATAACTGTATGAAACGTGCCCTCTTGATTGCATTGATAGCCCTACGGAAGGCCGATCTCGCGCTTGTGAAGAGTGGCCTAAGCTCCACTCTCCCTTCTTTGGTCCTTGCGTTCTGAACCCTACGCCCTGCCCTATGGCAGTTGGCACGCAGACCCGCGATTTCCTCTGTCCACCAGTAGACGGGTGGCCTAGTGTCTTGGCGCTTGGTCGTTCTCGTCATCGCAGCAAGCGCGAGCTAGAACTCTCGTCAGTTCTTCCGCGGACAGGATGTCTAGGTTCCTCTCCCAGTGCAACACTTCGACAAAGACGTTCTGGTCGAACTATGTTGTCTTCCAGAGGCGTTCCCCTGTCCTAGACTCACGATTACCTATTCATGTACTAGAGCCTAACCGATAGCAGATCGCGAAGTGATCGCTAATTGTGTATGCCTCGCTCACCATCCAATCGCACACCAACCCCGGGCTACCGAAGGTGACATCTGTGGTGGCTCCAGGGTATAAACGTTCCCAGATGGTCACACCCATACTATCTACCAGAGCATTCGGCAACAGGAGGAGATCTATCGCAATTTGAAACAAAGCAGGAAGGATTGCGTTAATGATGAATACGTCCAAGACGAAGAGTTCATTTCTCGATCCAAGCATAATTTTTATTTTTTTTTATTTTACTCAAATTTCTCAGGATTGTTTGTTTGTCTTTTGCTAATGAGTTAAACTGTTTAAATCTTAATATTATATTATAGATATGATAATTTCAACTGATTTATTTGCTTAAAAAAATGCTGTTGTTCCTTTAATATACCGTCATAAAATATATGTACAATGTACATTGTACATAAACAAACATATTCATATCGATCAATGATGTAGCTGTGTGAGCATAACGAGCATCGACGTGGTTACTCCTGCAAGCTGCAAAAAAAAACTATGAATTTAGAAAGTTTTCTGAAAGTAAAACCTACCGGCATGAGAAACTTTAAATTGAAAGTTGTCAGTCCCCAAGATCGGAATCCAATTTGCTGTTGCATCAACAGCTGCCGGGAGAATCGATTGGCCTGTTTGAATCATTCGTCATTAGTAACAGTATGATTTTAAGATAGATTTTAAAGAAGAAACGAATCGATTGAATGTACTCACTATGTCAAACTGATCTTTACTGGTAAGTTTACATACATGGGAATACATTTTCGACATCTTAACAGGGAGGAGAAACAGAAAAAAACGTTAATCGGGGTTGGTTAAGATCAGATTTGATGAATTTGGTTTAAACCAAACCTTACCTCGTTTTGAATATTATTCAATGGTAGTAAGATGAACCATAATTTATAAAAATCCAAAAATATTAACAGGAGATCGGATAATGCAGCTTCCAAGTTATTCTTTTTAACGTGAGAAGAAATTCTAAATACTCGTAAACAGCTGCTTCCCACAAATATTAATATTTCGGTTAGAAACATCAATGAGAACGAGTTTGTCACATCTCTAGTCAACTGGAATGATTTTAGTTGTTCCTGTCGTAAAAATTCAAGTTCTTTGTTGTGATCTTCTGGTGAATCGTTGCTTATTTTTCGAAGCTTATCGTTGATGGATCGTAAAATCAATAAGATCAATTTTAGCGCATTCCAATATTGCAGAATCACTTCAAAAAGATACCATTGTCCTAAAAATGAAACAACTCCAAACAATAAGAAAAATTCAAATCTAGGGTTCAACCAGAGGTTGATTGAGACAGAGGCGGTATAAAAAAGTATGAATTGAACTGTTGCCCATTTGTGCATTCTCAAAGGTTTTGCAAGATTTATCTTCGTGTTACATCGTTCAAAGGCAAAGTATGATGCACCGAAATCTGCAGCAAATTTTTGATAGCGCTGTGAATATGTCTGGCACATCAGAAACCATGAGAGAAAATTTATAGTTCTCAGACATATGACCACAACGAATGTACTTCCATAAACAGCTGTACTGAAGTCCGAAACGAGAAATCTTTGCACGTGTTTCCAACACTTGTAGACGTAAATCAACGGAAGCAAACTACCGCGAAAAATGTGAAAACCTCGAATCAAATGTAAAACTTTTCGATCACGACTAAAGATGTATTCATCTCTCGGAAAATATCGAATTGGGTAGGGTGCTGCACCAGTGATTTGACTAACTAGCAAAACTGAAGAGAAATAGTTCTCAAGCTCTGTTCGAGGGCTTTTGCCTCCTTCCATCTCAATCAAAGGCAGTTTACTAAATGAGGAACTATACGTGTTTCTTAAATATTCAAAAACTGTCTAAATATATGGAATAATGAATATCGAAACAATCGTGTCAATTCAACTTATTTCATAGGTGAACTAACATGAATACTTCAAGGGCGGAACCACTTAATCGAGACCTTTTTTTAGATTATCTGAGTCTAAAACAGTTATGGTAATCGTTATGAGGTCGAGGAAGGTTCAAACTTTGATGCAGACATAAGAGGGTAACGGCAGCTAATTAAGAATATTTATTATGCCTGAAACCTAGCCGTACGCTGAATCACAATCAAGACCCACCCAATTGTTGCTCGTCGTGATCAAAACAGGCAAAAATTCCATACACGATTATCGTTAAATACTGAAAACTTCTAATACAGACTTCTCAAGACATTCGTGTAAACAAATCTCATTGTAACTCTACTGAAAGATTAGACTTATTCATCATTTTCTGGAAATTACTTTCACTTTAAAACGTTTGTTTATTGAGAAAAAACTATGCAAGTTCAGTGACCTTATAAACCCCCTACGGGGCTTTCGGAATGAATCATCCATAATAAAAATGCACCCATCGTTTAATCTTAAAATGCTGATATTTTCAGTTTCTCAAAATCTTTTTAAATATAAATGAGTTCGTTGGAAAGCTGTTAAGATCGAAATCGTTATAAAATAAAAATTTCATTTTTTTTACCTCAGCAGCAATTAGTTTATTGAATTTCATTCTTTTCGGGTACAACATAAATGGTTTTATTGGACAAAAATGATAAAATCAAATAATAATCAGTAAAAATGACCTTTATTGGCTATGATGATTTACTGGCCACGCTTTGCAAACTTTTTGTGAGGTTTTTATGATATTTCAGGGATGAGGAGTCCAGCCTGACCTCAAAACAGTTAATAAGGTTTTTATTATAAACATCATTTTTGCTTTTTTTTGTTTAACACTAGAAGGACCGGCAAATTGAATATACCTATTCGGACCGTGACCAGTCAAAATGACTGGTAAAGGGGAAATTTTTTATATCATAATATTTTTAACTTTTTTCTTTTGAAATTATTTTGTTATGTATTCGATAACATTTTGGTTATAAAATGGAAATATTTTTTCACCATGGGTGCACGGAATCACCTCATTTTGGCATAGTTGACGAATGCGTGTATGTCATAAAATGAATATTTCAAATAACTATCAAAAAATTAAAACACATTATATATCTTATTACAAAATCATGTTAGATGGCTATGGGTATTGACCATGGGTGCACGGTTTCACTTCAGTGTTGTTTTAGAAGATATTTTCTAGCATCCATCGCTCTGAAATTTTTCAACACGTTGCTTATCAATTACACCCGATATTGTAGGTTTTGAAGCATATTTTTTTTAAAAGTAGAGCAATTTACCATGGGTGTACGGATTCACCGCCATTCATCCAAAATCATTTTTTTTGCATGATAAAGGTAAAGAATAAAGACTTTTATAGATTCAAATAAAAAATTGTATTCAATACATGGTTGTTCACTATGGGTGCACGGATTCACCTATCGTATATTGATCGGATGATATCTGATCAATATTAAAGAAATTGGAAAACGGTTACCATGGACCGATTGAATTTTGGGAATTATATGCATCAAGTTATGTCGTGCGTCGGAAAACAGTGAAAATAAAAATAATGAATCAACATTGTAAAATGTACACGTTGATTTGTTTTTTCTTAAAAGTTTTTCGATTGACCAATATTGCATTTCAAATACCTATTATATCTTTCTCAAAAATATTTGGTGGTCTGAACTATTTATTTCTATATAATTTGCGCCTGGCATACCTAGACCAGACTTGCGCAAGTCTGGTCTAGGTATGCCAGGCGTACTGGGTTCGATTCCCGGTATCGGCGAGAAAACTCTTGGGTTCAAACCACATAAGTTGCCGACAGGTAAGATGTGTTTCCTCTTATAATAAGAATGTTCAATAAGAATGTTCAATCAGTTGCCAGCTGGCCAGGTACATACACGAGTGCCGTGAACTTGCATTGGAAATTTGTCGAACCTAATAATCTAAGAATGCATGTGAATACATACTTGGGCAGAAACTGCGGTGAATCCGTGCACCCATGGTGGATAACCAACATATAAAAAATACTCCGTGCAACCATGTTGAAATATCTTATTAATTATTAAGTTTCATAGCTGATGTCTTCAAATTTGAATAAATGCGTACACAATTCATAATTCTTTTACTCATTCTAGTTTAGTATAAAACATATTTATCACCTAAAACTACTCGATTACTCGAATGCACATGCATTCAATCTATCATAACTTTTACAAATCTTGATAAAATTTCTCCAAATTTTGACAGAAAGTTCGATTATAGTTGAGCAACAAAACAGACCAAAAAAATTGGGAGTTAAGTGCTTGAAGCGCCACACAGCGGCCAATCAGAGAACTCTTTCTACAAATTTTCGTGACTTTGCATCGAAAATCAATAATTTTATAACGAATGACACACTTCTGCCGACCATAAACCAACTAGGGCTCATTGTCTTGAATGTAGATTGCAAATGAAACAAAAAGCAAGCGAAAATTATTTACCTTGTTTGAGTTATAGGGTTGTGAATTTTACCAGTCATTTTGACTGGTCACGGTCCTCGCTTATTAAAAGAGCTAGTGAAATAAAAAATACACAGTTTTGTAGAGATTCAAAATTCATGAAAAGTCGTATTTTTTGCGAATTTTTAGAGCAAAGTGTTGAAAAGATATTCAACAAACAAAGTGTCCAACCAGTCATTTTGACTGGTGCGGTCTTTCTAGTGTTAAGAACGTCGACAAACACTCAATAGAATTCATTTCGGAGCCAGGATGGTCAGACAACTGCTTTGGGCTATGAAGATCAAAAGAATACTGCTGTTTCTTACACTTTTTGTTTTGGGTCATTATTATCCTAAAGAATGTATTTGTCCTACTGTCCTATGATAGCATCGATTCTTCCAGGTTCTCTCTCAAAATGTCGAATTTATCATCAGCAATACCATTACCGATGATTAGCAATAGACATTTTATCCCCGCCCTCTTGAAACACCCCATTATCGTATTCATTCCGATGTAAAAAAAGCCAGAATTTACTTAGGAAGCGCGAATTCATTAGGCTTAGCAGCAACGATTGTTTGTTTTGATTTGCATTTCCGGTAGAAAAAGACGAATCGGCATTGAAAGCGCAGATTTTTAAGGCTGCTGCAACTGATAGTTTGTATTGATTAGGCCTCCCGGTAGAAAAAGACGGAATTGGCTTAAGAAGCACAGATTTATAAATTTGTTGCTGCCGATTGTTTGTTTTGATTAGGCTTTTCAGTGAGAAATACGCATTGGCTTGAGAAGCAGATATTTTAAAGGCTTCGACTGCTGCTGATTGTTTGCTTTGATTTTCCTTCCGGTAGAAAAAAAAAAAGACGTAACTGGCTTAAAAAGCGCAGATTTTAAAGACTGTTATTGCTGTTGATTCTTTGTTTTGATTTGGCTTTCCAGTGATAAAAGTGAATTGGCTTAGACAGCACAGATTTTTAAGACTGTTGCTGCTGATTGTTTGTTTAAATTTGCTCTGCCAGTGGAAAAGACGGATTGGCTTAGGAAGCGCAGATTTTTAAGGCTGCTGCTTGTTTTGATTTGCCTTTTCGGTGGAAATATACGAATTGCCTTAGGAAGCGCAGATTTTTCAGGCTGTTGCTGCTGATAGTTTGCTAAGATTTGGCCTCCCGGTAGAAAAAGACGGAATTGGCTTAGGAAGCACAGATTTTAAAGACTGTTTCTGCTGATTGTTTGTTTTAATTTGGATTTCCGGTGAAAAAAGTACGGCTTTAGAGGCGGACATTTTTAAGACTGCTGTTATTGAATGTTTCTTTAGATTTTCCATTCGGAAGAAAAAAAGAAAATGATAGACGAAATTGACTCAGAAAGCACAAATTTTTACGACTCTTGCTGCTGATTTTTTATTTTGAATTGGCTTTCCAGTGAAAAAAAGACGGAGGCGTAGATTTTTAAGATTGTTGCTCCTTTTGTTTGTTTTGATTCGGCTTCCCGGTGAAAAAGAAGGATTGGCTTAGAAAACGCAGACTTCTAAGGCTGCTGCTGCTGATAGTTGTTTTGATTTGGCCTCTCAGTGTTAAAAGACGGAATTGGCATAGAAAGCGCAGATCATTTGAGTTTTTATTTTGATTTGATTTTTTGATTTTATTTGATTTTTAATACAGTTGCTGCTGATTGTTTGTTTTGATTTGACTCTCCAGTGAAAAAAGACGGATTGGCTTAGAAAGTGCTGATTTGTTAGATTGTTGCTGGTAATTGTTTTTTTTTTATTTGGCTGCCCGGTGGAAAAAAGACATAATTGGCTTAAAAAGAGCCGATTTTTTAGACTGTTTCTGATGATTGTTTGTTCTGCTTTTCCTTCCGGTGGAAAAACGGAATTGGCATAGAAAGCGCAGATTTTTAAGATTGTTGCTTCTGATTTTTTTTGTTTTGATTTGGATTTCCGGTGGAAATAGACGGATCAGCTTAAATAGTGCAGATTCTTAAGAATGTTGCTGCTAATTTGCCTTCCGGTGGAAACAGACGGGATTGGCTAAGAAAGCGCAGATTTTTAAGGCTGCTGCTGTTGGTTGCTCGTTTTTATTTGATTTATGACTGTTGCTGCTCATTTGGCTTTCCGGTATAAAAAAGACGTAATTGGTTTAGGAAAAGCAGATTTTTAAAACTGTTGCTGCTGATTGATTGTTTTGTTTTGGCTTTCCAGTAAAAAAAAAGACGGATTGTCCTAGGAAGCGCAGATTTTTAATATCGTTGCTGCTGATTGTTTGTTCTGATATGGCTTTCCGGTTGAAAGAAGACGGATTAGCTAAAAAAGCGCAGATTTTTAAGGCTGCTGCTGCTGAGAGTTGTTTTGATTTGATGTCCCGGTGGAAACTCACGTAATTGGCTTAGAAAGCGCTGATTTTTATGATTGTTTCTGCTATTTGTTTGTTTTGATTTGGCTTTCTGATGAAAAAAGACGGATTGGCTTAGGAAGCGCAGATTTTGAAGATTGTTGCTGCAGATTGTTTGTTTTATTTGTTCATCCAGTGGAAAAAGACGGATTGATTTAGAAAGCGCAGATTTTTAAGGCTGCTACTGACAGACGTTTTTATTTGCCTTCCGGTGGAAAAAAAGACGAATTTTGCTTAGAAAGCGCAGATTTTTAAGGCTGCTGTTGCTGATCGATTGTGTTGATTTGGCCTTCCAGTGGAATATGACGGAATAGGATTAAGAGGCGCAGATTTTGATGAATGTTGCTCCTGAATGTTAGTTTTGGTTTGGCCTTCCGGTGGAAAAAGACGGAATTGGCTAAGGAAGTGCTGATTAATCAGGGAGCTTATGCTGATTGTTTGTTTTGATTTGGCCTCCCGGTGGAAAACGACAGAATTGAATTAGAAAGCGCAGATTTTAAAGGCTGCTGTTGCTTATTGTTGGTTTTGATTTTTCCTTGTGGTTGGGAAAGCTGTTTCTAAGAAAACTTTCAGATTATTCTGGCTCCGGTAAACAGGAACGGAGCGATAAGAAAAGCACGGTTTGGGAGGATTATTGCTAAAAATGTTTTCTGTTGCAAAACATCTATTTTCCATACAACATTGAAACGCGTTGTATGGAAATTTCTCTCTGATGCTTGGTGACCCAAAAGGAATCAAAATTAACACATGAGAAAAAATGAAGTCAATTTTTGAAGCGGTCTAGTACCCAGTTTGTCCCAACCTGTGCCTTTTTTTCAAAACACAAATTTCTCATTAATTGTTGGACATTCCTGTCTTTCCAATGAGAAAGAACTTCTTGAGTGTCTGAATACGTGAGGACAGATGAAGAACATCAACAGCTTAATTTTAGACCTTGAAGCATGCTCAACCAGATTATCGAAGGACTAAAATATTATTTTTGTCAGATTAATCTTGGATACATTTCACGAAACAATTTTGATTATTTGAATGATTTAACCGTGAAGCGTTGCATGTAGTTGGATCAGAATAATCAGTATCGAAGTGAGCACTCCAGCAATCTGCAAAGATAAAGAAACATGTTTATAGCCATTTTTGACTAAGTGCAACAAACTTACCGGTGCCAGAAGCTTTAAATCGATCACCACAAGTCCCCAAGATTTGAATCCAATCTTTAACTGATGCAACAGCTGTACCAAGAAATGATCAGCCTGTTGATGAAAAAAACCATTATAAGTTAAATTGAAATTTTAAGCGTAATTTGAACACCTACTATGTTGAACTGGTCCAAATCGGTGAGTTCACAAATGATTAAACTCATTTCAGATATCTTAATTAAAAAAGAAGGATGAAATTAAGCGGTGAAAAAAAGTGAGAGTTTTTCTGTGATGTTCGAATAAATTCGAAAGCCAGACAGTTTTTTATCAAGTGTTATTGTCAGTTTGACCAAATAATTTCTTCAACTCACCTCATGTTTGATATGCTGCTGTTGCGGCAAAATAAGCGAAAGTTTGTAGATATCCAACGAAATCCACAATATCTGGATAGTAATTTCCACCCAATCTAGTCTTTTGATCAAAGAATAAATTTCAAACAGACACAACCCAGAAAGAGACATAAATATTGCTAAAAATTCCAATAAAAGTAAAAAAGTAAACGATTTCGTAACATCGGTTATCATTTCGAATGCTTTTAGCTGTAGCTGTCGCAAAGACTCAAAAGTGGTGATCTGATCATTACCATCTTCGCTCAATGTCTTTTGAAGTTTGCTATTGATGGATTGCAGAACTATTTGAATCATATTACATGCGCTCCTATACTGAAGAATGGGTTGAAAAATGAACCATTGACCAAACGTCGTTGCAAACGCAGAATAAAAATTTTCGGAAAAATTTTGGATGAACCAAAAATTTGTTACAGTGTTACTTATACACAAAATAAAAACTATTACTACTGCCCGTGTATGCATTTTTGAAAGTTTCTTGATGCTTACATTTATGCCAAACTGATTTAAAGCGTAGTACTTTTCGCAGAAATCTGTTAAAAATGTTTGATAACGCTGTCGAAAAGTGTGACACATTGCAAACCACGAAAGCACGGTTATGACCCTTATCATCAAGAATATTTTAAATGAAATTGCATACATCGGGCTCACAAAATCATAGGCAACGAAAATATGCACATGCTTCCAGCAACAGTAGCAGTAAAGGAATGGGAACAAAACGCAGCGAAGCCTATGCATGAAGCGAAATATTTTCTTAACTGGATTGATTCCGTCCCCACTCATAGGAAAGAACTGTATTGGATAGGGCGCTGCTCCAGAAATCTGACTTGACAGTAGAATGGAAAAGAAATATTTCTCCAGCTCTACACGAGTGCTTCTACGGCCTATCATTTCGATGAGAAAACGTAGAATGATCCAGAATTTTGAAGAAGCAAATGTCAATTATATCGTTAAATAAACTCTAATATGTTTTTCACACACGACATTTCTGTTGAGAAGTGACACAATGCCCTTTTGAGGGTCCAACGAACATGTTCCAATTTTAACTTTGATTATTGTTTGAACACACTAAAAATATAAAAAGACCAAGGTGATGTTAAATTAATTTTAAAGCCTCTGTATGATGCGAAGATAAACTTAGGTACCGTAAAACGGGGTAACATTGATCAACGGGGTAGCTTTGATCAACATGATTTATTTTCCTAATAATCATCAATAGCTGAGTCTAATGATGAAATATCTTAAAACTTTTTTCTACGTTTAAACACATACATGTTGAGTTTCAAATTGAAAAAAAACATGGTTTGTTTTTGAAAACTTCGAATGTTAGTAAAAATGTTATTTCAAAATCTTGAAATATCAACTTGCTAGAGAAGCTAGAGATATTGGGACTGAGCGAAGTCCGATGGCCTAACACTGGATAACATAATACACAGTCTGGGCAAGTACTATTTTACTCTGGCATACGAGGAGAACACGCTACTCGGGAACGAGGACTTGCGGCCCATGGGGCCCTCATAAGATAGGAACCGATTAACGAAAGAATAATCGTAGCCAGAAACAGAACACGGGTTAGAAACCATACAATAGTTCAGCCAGTGTTATGCGCCAACTAACGTTGCCGATTTGCAGGAGAAAGAGCAGTTTTACAGTCAATTGAACAGCGTGGTTGAGAGAATTCCGAAGGGTGACATTCAAATCCACTTAGGCGACTTTAACGCAAAGATTGGCTCCGATAATCAGGACTTTGAGCGAAAACGGAGAGCTGTTTGTAGAGTTTTGTGGCAACAACAACATGATGATCGGTGGATCGCTCTTCCCACATCGACAAACACAAAAGGTCACTTGGGTATCCGGAGAACATCGAACAGAAAATCAAATTGACCACATCTGCACCAGCCGAAAATGGAGAAGGAGCTTGATGTACACAACAAACGAAGCGCAGACATTGCATCTGATCATCCCCTCGTCCTTGAAAGAGATACGACTGAGAGTTGCGCGTGTCCAGCGGCGAGAGGAGAAAGTATGATGTCGATACGACGTCCGCCGTTAGGAGAATCCAGAGGTAAAAAGGGCATACGATGAACAGCTTGAATCCAGGCTTCCGAAAAGTACTGGTGAACGACAGTATTCTTGCGAACGTCGCAATGCACCTCGATGAAAGCTTCCCGAATATTTCTTCCCCGTGCGATGTACAGCGACGCCTTGTTTCACCTCATGCGAGAGTTTGTTCGTGGGTATGAAAGTTTTTTAAGCTCCGTGACAGTTTTGGGAAAATCTTCGTGACAGTTTTCAATGCGTTGAATTTCGCATGACAGTATTACTTACTCCGTCCGACTGTAGCCGAGATTCGCTCGGGCCGAGTTAATTTCGAACGAACGTATTTTCCTTTTGCTTGAAGCTACTGCGGGTGGTGATCACCCCAATCACCCTCCCCTCCCCTTTGTAACCAACGGTTCCCCAGACAGCTCAGCCGAGCAAGAACCCCCCTCTAAGCCTCAGGGTCGGCACACTCGAAGATTCGGAACAAGGAAACACCTTAAATGCGCATTAAAGAATTCCCACCTTTATTTCCCTATCTTGGCTTACAATTATGGCCACTAGCACTTCCCCTAGGAATATTGGGTTGTCCTATTTGTGGATGCTTCTTACAGGCGGGATCAGCTAAGGCATGGGCCTCGGAATGGCTTGTCCAAGACGACGGGTGCCGGAAGGAATCTTGTCTATCGGTCACAGGTGAGGTCAACGGTCTCTGCTGGCACTGCTTGCACGGATTGTCCACCTATGGACGTCTAGGCCGACGATCGTTGAGGGCTGCCTGGTTGCACTACTCCAATTCCGAACACCACGAGGGGGGAATTCTGGTGCAGATGGTCGGCTCCCGCGGTTAAGGTACGGACGGTCGAAGAGCCAGGCCAGGCACAGCACGGATCCCAAGACGTTCAGCAAATTGGACGGATGCTGGTAATGCGGCCAAACCGGTTAAAGCCCTAGAACGGCCAGCATGGGTAGACGGATGCTGACAAGGCGGCGAGCTGAAATCAACCTTACAGCACTGGTTGGCGGACACTGGCAAGGCGGCGGGATGGTTTTCTAAGCCAACAATTCGGGGTCCTGGATGATCGAACGCTCTTCACGACTGCTAAATGGCGTTCACAGGATTGTGTGGCTTCGTCGAGATCTTCCATCCAAATGAAGCGGATCTTGCATGTGGTCTTTGACCCCGATCTCAGGTCAAAGGCTTTGTGGTACATCCATGGATTCCTCCCATCACGCCCTCTTGTCATTCTTGATAATTGTGCTACCAAGACGTACAGCACCATCTATCCGCCAAATACGCTCTCGTTGACCTAATCGCACTGGTTGGTGGTGCGCTAGGAAATGTCAGGTGGTCCTCCTTCGTTGTTCACTAAGGCGCTTCCTCACATAGTACGCGCTTTTATCAAAGATCCCTACTAAACTAGGCAGCCCAGGTTATGCTGGTTACACCTTTTCGCCTAACCTGCACCGGCACCACACATCGCGTTACGCGCCGATCGTATGCTGCTGCTCGGTGCGAATAGATGGCTCGTTCGATCTATTCGAAACCGAGCAGCAGCGCATGCGATCGGGCATGGGTACGGTATGGGCACGACAGCCCCCTCCGACAATTAGGACCTTGAGCGCATCATGCGGCGCCATGGTCTAGGACAGATGAGCGAAAACGGAGAGCTGTTTGTAGAGTTTTGTGGCAACAACAACATGGTGATCGGTGGATCGCTCTTCCCACATCGACAAACACAAAAGGTCACTTGGGTATCCCGAGAACATCGAACAGAAAATCAAATTGACCACATCCGCATCAGCTGAAAATGGAGAAGGAGCCTTCTTGATGCCCGCAACAAACGAAGCGCAGACATTGCGTTCGACCATCACCTCGTCCTTGAAAAGATACGACTGACAGTTGCGCGTGTCCAACGGCGCGAGGAGAATGTCGGGTGTCGATACGACATCCGCCGGTAGGAGAATCCAGAGGTGGAAAGGGCATACGTTGAACAGCTTTAATCCCGAGCCGCGAAGCTGCCGACAGACGGAACAGTCGAAGAACAGTGGTGTGGAATCAAGAATACCTTTATCACGACGAGCCTTGGTACTCTCGATAAAATTTGTGGAAGAAGGAGTGAATGGATATCGGATGAAACCTGGAGGATGATCGATGATCGGAGAATGGCGAAAGTCGGAATTGAGCAGGCATGTACCGGCCCAAGTAACAATTTTAGCTTTATTATGGTCAGCAAAATATCTTTTGGACTATCGCATTAGTCTTCATAAAAAGCTGAAGCGCATTCTATAACATCACCTGGACTCTAATAAAGCCAAAATCAGGCTATTTGGCCCTACCCTAGAAACGTCATCAAGACATATAATTGTTGGTCATCAATGTTAGTCAGCAAAGCTTTTAAAAAGCTATTATTAAACATGTTAGAAAATTTTGTTTTTTTCGGTTCTGTCAGTTCTCGGAGTTTTTTTTTTATTTTTTCCAGCAACCATAATGGTTGATGAATGAATGATGATTGCATCATTCAGATATGATCTGGTAAAATTAATAGCTAAAAAAACCAATGTTTTAACCATATATTGAACGTCTTTTCTACTGCCAGTCAAGATTTTAGGTAAAATGTATATGAAATAGTATCTTATAATAAATGCGCCTCGTCAAATCTGATGGTCAATCATGATGGAATTGATGGAAAAAGGCCTGAAAAAATATTTTCCAATGCTTGCATTGTGAATCCATCAACATGGCGTCATTTTGTGCCTTTCGATTTTGCAACCAACATGGCGTGAGTCAATTCATAGTTTTATTATGGTTTAATGATGACCCCAAAAAAAGCTACGATTTGACGTTTCTCTCGCAAGCCAACCAATTACACGCTAAGGTTGAGTTCCTCATTTCTGAGTTGTTAATCATTAGTACAGTAAATGAGGACAGACTTTTTGAATGAAAAGGGATTGGTTTTGAATGACCCGTGGAATAAATCATGAGTTGAAGTCAAATTTCGTTGTCTGACGCCATCTTGAAATCCAAGATGGCGGCTTCCGCTGAACTTTAAAATGGTTTAAATGACTTGAAATCGCATGAAACCCCAACAAAATGGGTATTGGGTGAAAGGGCTAAACGAGTAGAAGTTGAATTTCGCTATCAGACGCCATCTTGAAATCCAAGATGGAGGCATCCGCCCAACTTTTAATGCTTAATGCTGACAAAAAGTCGCATTAAACCACCACTATACGGGTATTTATTGAAAAGGCTAAGCTAGAAGATGTCGATTTTTTCTTTCCGACGCCATCTTGGAATCCAAGATGGCAGCTTCCACTGAATTTGAAATGCTGTTAATCAATGAAAATCACTTGAACACAACTTTTTTTCACGTCATACTACATTAAAACTACTATTTTAAGACAATTTAGATCATTTTAAATCACTTTTATTATTTTTTCATTATGTTTCTAATGCATTTAGAAGTTTTCTTGTTTTGTTTATAGTTTTAGATTTTTTTGCCATTTATGTAATTCTATTATTCCTATAATGCTATTATGTCTAAACTGTACTGGTCTTATTCTAGCGAAACTATAAGGTTATGTTGTTTCTGTTAACCGTCTGATTTAGGCACATGTGACAAATTCGATGTTGCCAAAATCTAATGTTGCCAAAAACTAACGGGGTCTGTATTGTGGGGGTTTTTGTGGGATTTTCAGTCACTTACAGATTTTCAGAGAAACGCGAAAAGAGATATTTGACTTCTATCATTTAGCCTTAGCACCCAATACAATATATTTGGGAGTTTCATGCTATTTTTATTCATTTACAGTATTTTTAAGTTCAGCTGAAGCCACAATCTTGGATTTCAAGATAGCGTCAGAATGCAAAAATAAACTTTTTATAGCTTATCCCAATTGACAAACACCCATATTTTGGAGGTTTCATGCGATATTCATTGATTTAGAGCATTTTTAAAGTTTATAGAAAGCTGCCATCTTGGATTTCAAGATGACGTAAAATAGCAATATTCGACTTCTACTCGTTAAGCCCTTTCACCCACCACCAATTTGGGTTTCATGTCAATTTAAGTCATTCACTACATTTTAAAGTTTAGCGGAAGCCGCCATCTTGGATTTCAAGATGGCGTCAGATAGCGAAATTCAACTTCTACCGGTTGATTTCTTTCAACTTATACCCCTATAATATAGGTTTTATGCGATTTTCAGTCATTTACAGTATTTGCAAGTTGAGTGGTAGCCGCCATCTTGGATTTAAGATGGCGACGGGCAACGAAATTTGACTTCTACTCGTTTATTACTTTCACCTAACAACCATATTGTTAAGGTTTCACGATATTTCCAGTAATTTACAGCTTTGAAAATAAAAGCGGAAGCCGCCATCTTGAATTAATGATGGCGTCAAGCAACAATTTTTTTCCTTCTATTTGGGCCAATTCACTCAATATTCATATTGTAAAGATATTCATACCACTTTCGGTGATTTCAAGTTTTCAAAGATGTATTTTTTTAATTTTAACTCAAAACCAACACGCATAACTTACCAAAAATGTGTAAAAATGGGAGTTCCAATTCAAATATGTGCTATCTAATCTGAGCGTGTCCTGTTTTGACATCTTGATCGAGAACTGTCACTAAGTTTTATGGCGGTTTAATAATCATGCACTGAGTGCTATTATAGAACATGCAAAAGAAAGCTTGGAGCAAACTTCTAAGTTTGTGTTTTATTATAGTTTAAAAAGAGCATTCATAACTCTTTCAAAATAACAAAAACAGTATGTTTAATAAAAGTTTTATTAGCGTTTTCAAAACCATCTGAAAACATATGGTCGAAAAAAAATTATAAGCATTCTACATGACCATAATAAAACCGCCATAAAACTAGCTGCACAAAAAAATGCCATAATTAAACCATAATAAAACTTCTTAATGCTAGTTGGCATAATCTATGTTACTTGGGGGGTCAGCCAAAGCAGCCGCCCGCTTACGATATGCGGAGCTGGAAAAGGCAGTTAAACGAGCTTGTAGACGAGACAAGAGAGCCTGGACAAACTCCCTAGCCGAAGAGGGAGAAAGAGCCGCCGCCATTGGAGATATCCGGTTATTTTATGTCATTTCTCGCCGCCTCAGTGGTGCAAGGATGCCGCTGAAAGACCGAGCAGGTCAGCTGTTGACAGATCGAACAGATCAGCTCAAGCGTTGGACTGAGCATTTTGAACAACTCTTCCGAGTCACAAATAGCGATGGCCAACAGAACCCGCAGCTCGAAGCGCCAACAGTAAGTCGCATTAATGGCGTCAACTCGGAAGCGCTCTCGCTGGCTGAAATAGAAATGGCAATCAAAGACATGAAGTCCAACAATGAGCCTGGAATCGATTGCATTTCTGCTGAGATGCTGAAAGCCGACCCTGCCCTGTCAGCAGAAATGTTGCATCGTGTTTTTGCTGTCATTTGAGATACTGCAACAATCCTGGTCGACTCTCAAAGTACTATGCTCAGCTACGAAACATAATGGAAAAAATCAACGAATTCCAAGACTTTTTTCTGCTGGTGTTCGTTGATTTCGAAAAAAAAAACATTTGACCAACTGAACCACGAAAACATCTGGGTGGTTCTAAGGCCTGATGGCAATAAATAGAGAATTCTATGCATTTGGAAAGGTAAAGATCAAAATCTTTGCAAAGAGAAAATTTTGCTGATATCGATATCTAGGCAGGCCCTTGCAATTATATAGAATTTGTCCATGTATCGTGGGACCAACATATTTTTGCTTATTGTTAGTGAATCTCATTTTTAAGCATTTTTCCTCAGATTTAAGCTTTTTTGGCCTTGAGAGCATTGGAGACGAAAGCTCAAATCTGAGAAAAAAAAGCTTAAATCTGAGGAAAAAACATAAATCTGATAGATGTGCTCCACACGGATTCTATACACCCATAGAAGAGGTTGCAAAAATCCTATGCCTATTTAGCAAATCTCTGTGCCGATAATGCGCTGAAATGTGCACTGTGCCGAAGACGGTATGTTTGAAAAACCGTAACTGGCATAAGGACTCGGCTCCCAACCAAAATGATGACCACTACATTCAAGCGAAACAAGAAAAACATTTTATGGGATTTCCTTCCTATTGGATAATTCATCCCAGAAACAAGAAAATAAAAATTAATTCCACAGCGCTGTGGTGAGAATCGAACTCATATCACCGATTGTATCGTCTTGCCAGTCCGACATCCTAACCAGTGTTCTATTCGAGCTTCATGCAGGATGAGGTATATTTGTCATAGGCTTTCTGTTACCGATCAATCACAAAAAAAAACGTACAACGGCGGCTTCCCGGCGTTTGGCCTCCTTTCAATGCATTCCTTTGTCTTAAGATGGAAACGGGAAAGGGAACGGGAGTGAAGGAACGGGAAACCCATTGAATGAGAACTGTGCTTTGCTTACTGCCTGCTATTACATACACACGCTACATATTCACAGCTGCTAAAGCCGGCCAGCTTGTTTTGTTATGGAAACGGGAAAGGGAACGGGAGTGAAGGAAACGGGAAGCCCATTGAATGAGAACTGTGTGCTTACCGCCTGCTATTACATACACACGCTACATATACACAGCTGCTGAAGCCGGGCAGCTTGGCCGGTGTTGTTTGCCGGTAAATTGAAGGAAGGTGTTTTTGTTGCTTTTGCTACATACACACGCACAGCTTAGCCGTGTTTGCCGGTAGATTGAATTAGAAGGATGTTTTTGTTGTTGCTTTTGCTACATTCACACGCACAGTGCTCGGTTCGCTGGCTGCCTGGTGTTGGCCGGTATTTATTTCCATCCTTCTTCGGCTTGTGATGCGATGGGGAGGGACGCGAAAACGTTTTTATTTTGTTTCATTCAGACATACGCAATTCGGTTGGGCTGGGAGGTTAATGCCGGTGGGCGCAAATCGAATCAGTGCCGGTCGCGTTATCTTCTTGTACCAATGATGCTATGAAATTGACTACACGCCATTGGCACAGAGGCTGAATTTTGGGTGTAGCATTGCAGGGGAGTGTATCTATCGGTAACCAGTTTCTGTTGTCGTATTCCTGTTTGTATCCAAGTCGAAAGAAATAAATCCTACCAACCACCTTTATATGAACGTGTTCTATTGCTTAGCGTACCAGCCAACATTGTATAATAAATTTGTCTATTTTCATTCGAAAACTTGAGTTTTCCTTACTGAACCACCAAATTTGGAGTTATCAATTTGAATTTGTATCATTGAACCTTCAATGTTGAACAACTTGCATGTTTATAATTTTATCTAATGAATCCTGCAAATACTGTAAATAAATTTAGGTGATCTTATTTTATTTTTTTGAACCTGTTAGCGCTACATTCAGTTGAATGAGCATAATCAGTATCGAAGTAAGTAAACCAGCAATCTGCAAAAAAAGAAAACACGTTTCATAAACATTTTCGTACAGCAAACCTAAACTTAAACTCACCGGACCAAGCAGCTTCAAATCGAGCACCACAAATCCCCAAAATTTGAATCCTTTCTTTAGCTGTAGCATTAACTGTGCAGCAAAACGATCAGCCTGTTAAAAAAAGCGTAACTGAATGAGTTCCGATTTTGAGACGAGTTTGTTCACTCACTGTTTCAAACTGGTCCATTTCGGTGAATCCGCAGATAATAGAACTCATTTCTGATATCTTGTTTCAGGAGGAAAAATAAAAATTCTCATATAAATCATATGTCATCCATGTCTGATACATGTTCAAATGTTCATATCTTAAAATAAAGTTTATCATGTTTTAAGTCTTGTATTGCTCACCTCATGTCCGATATACTGTTGTTGTGGCAATACGAGCATCAATTTGTAAATATCCAAAGATATCCACAGCAGGTCCACGAAAACTTCAAACCATGCTCGTCTTTTTATCATCGTATGTATTTCAAATAAACATAAGGCAGACATAGCCACAAAAATCGCTATCATTTCTGATAGAAGTAGAAAACTGAACGATTTTCTCACATCGTTTATCATTTCGAATGTTTTCAGTTGAAGCCGTCGCAAATACTCAACATTGATGATCTGATCACTGAAATCTTCAAACAACATCGTTTGAAGTTTGCTATTGATGGTTCGCAGTATATTTCGAATCAACGCACAAGCGTTCCTGTACTGCAGAATGGCCTGGAATACAAACCATTGACCAAATATCATTGCCAGCCCGGAGTAGAAGTGTTCCCAAAAACTTTGGGTGAACCAAAGATTTGTTAAATGATTCGATACACATAAAATAAATATTATTCCAACTGCCCGATAATGCATTTTTAAGGGTTTGTCCAGGTCCATTTTCAAGCCTAACCGGTCGAAGCCATAGAATGTTTCGCCAAAATCTGTAATAAATTTTTGATAACGCTGCGGGAATGCTTGGCACATTGCACACCAAGATAGTACAGTAGTAATTCTTAAGGCCATGAATATTTCAAACGATATTCTATAAATCGGGGTCACAAAGTCATAGGCAAGGAATAGTGGCACATGTTTCCAACAACAGTAGCAATAAAATATTGGAAACAGAAAACATCGAATTTTATGTACTAACTGGAGTAAATTTTTGACTCTATCGAATCTATACCCGTTCATCGGGAAAAACCGTATTGGGTAAGGTGCTGCTCCCGTAATTTGACTTATCAATAGAACGGTAGAGCAATATTTCTCGAACTCAACCCGGGTGCTTTTCCGACCAATCATTTCGAACATCAGACGTTTACTGAACCTGATTTCATATTGCTGGGTATTGCGATTTGCTGCTTGAATTGGATGTTTTTGAGGAAAACAAAACTGTCGAAAAGTGACCTATAACTGCTATAACCTCGTGAGGTTAAAGGTTTTCATTTGAGTTATCTTGGTAATGTAAAATTACTCTCATATTACTTTCACATGGAACATTGTGCAACACAAAAACTTAAAAACGTGTTTTCTCGAAAGTAACTTCTGGGCGAAGTACGTTCCATGATTTGCAAAAACCATTAGATTAAAAAAAATCCTTCAAACAAGTGTCAGCAACCGAAATCGCATTTCAAGTTTCCGAGTGTGGACAAGGCAAGGGTGATACGGTCAAAATTTGGTCAATATTAACTAGACGTATTTCTTTCAGTTTTGCATTTAAAAAACCTGAACACCCCTCATTTTGAAGGTGTGTGTGTTTAGAATGTTGCTCCTATTTTGATTTTGGACTTCACTCTTCAGTTGTCAAAATGCCGTCCAAGAAAGAAGAGCAGCGTATCAAAATT
Source organism: Uranotaenia lowii (assembly GCF_029784155.1). Taxonomy (NCBI): domain Eukaryota; kingdom Metazoa; phylum Arthropoda; class Insecta; order Diptera; family Culicidae; genus Uranotaenia; species Uranotaenia lowii. The sequence goes on from NC_073693.1 coordinate 114,314,299, forward strand.
TTGCTCGCGCATCGCGAAAATCCGAGCTACTCGCACGCAAAACTGGCAAAATCGCTTAAAGTTGCCAAATCAACCGTTACAAATGTAATTAAAGTGTTTGTGGAACGCTTGTCGACAGCCGGGAAGTCTGGATCGGGGGGAAATCGAAAACCGGAAGCCGCTGAGACGACAAAGAGAGTTGCCGGTAGTTTCAAGCGAAACCCTAACCTCTCTCTCCGAGATGCCGCAAATAAGCTGGGTGTATCGTCTACAACCGTGCATCGAGCCAAAAAAACGAGCCGGACTATCGACTTACAAGAAGGTAGTGACTCCAAATCGCGATGACAAACAAAATAGAAGAAGGTGGACAAGGTGGCTGTACAAAATCTGATGGCAGGGGTTAAGCGTAAGGCCCGGCAGTTCGGATTTGGAAAAGCGGAAGCCTAACTGTATATTTTTCCCGAATTTTATACTAATTAAACTTGAAAAAAAAATTAATTTGATTTTTAAATAAACGATTTCACCGATTTACACGCGTTTTCCCTTGACCAAATTTTGACCGTATCACCCTTTAAAAGCGGAGATTCTGAGTTATTATTCAGATTAATCGTCAGTTCATGACAATGGCGTAGTTGGTACGATGAGCGCAGATTAGAAAGGCTTCTGCTCTGCTTGTAATGAAATGATGCTAATTCCGGTAAAGCCTAGTTTACACTAAGCAACTTGGACTGCGATTTCGGTAGCTGAGACTTGTTTATGTTTACATTTAGAACTTGACGCTGAGATTTTTTTTGTAACTGATTTATTTGAAACGGCTCATAGGGTTAGGTTTCAAGGAGCCAAACTCGTTTTTTGTATGTCCCGACAAGTATGGGAGACTTTCAATGAATAAATGTTGGTAATTTTTTCATATTAATTTTTTGAACCTGTTAGCGCTACATTCAGTTGAATGAGCATTATCAATATCGAAGTGAGTAAACCAGCAATCTGCAAAAAAACAGAGCACATGTCTTAAACATTTTCGATGCAGTTAACTTAAACTTAAACTCACCGGACCAAGCAGCTTCAAATCGAGCACCACAAGTCCCCAAGATATGAATCCTATCTTTAGTTGAAGCAGTAACTGTGCAGAAAAACGATCAGCCTGTTGAAAAAAACATAATTTATTTAATGTTGATTTAGAGATAATTCTGTTCACTTACTGTTTCAAACTGGTCCAATTCGGTGAATCCGCAAATAATAGAACCCATTTTTGATATCTTGAATCGGATAGAAAAAAAAATCTGATATGAATTTATGGCATCCATGTCTAACTACATGAAAGATTATTACAATCTAATTTTACTGTCAGATACAACTTCTTATTGTTTAACTAAGTTTAACCTGTTTAAAGTCCTGTATTGCTCACCTCATATCCGATATGCTGCTGTTGCGGTAACACTAGCAACAATTTGTAAATATCCAAAGATATCCACAGCAGGTACGCAAAAACTTCAACCCAAGCTTTTCTTTTTATCATGGTATGTATTTCAAACAAACATAGGGCAGAAATAGCCACAAAAATCGCTACCATTTCAAATAGAAGTAGAAAACTGAACGATTTTGTCACATCGTTTATCATTTCGAATGTTTTCAGTTGAAACCGTCGCAAATACTCGAAATTGTTGGTCTGATTACTGGGATCTTCAACAAATATCGTTTGAAGCTTGCTACTGATGGTTCGCAGAATATTTCGCATCAACACACAAGCATTCCTGTACTGAAGAATGGCCTGGAACACAAACCAATGACCAAATGTTATTGCCAGCCCGTAATAAAAATGAGGCCAAAAATTTTGGGTGAACCAAAGATTTGTTAATTCATCGGCTGCATATAAAATAAATATGATTGCAACTGCCCGATAATGCATTTTTAAGGGTTTGTTGAGGTCCATTTTCAGGCCTAACCGGTCGAAGGCACAGAATGTTTCGAAGTAATTTGTTATGAATTTTTGATAACGCTGAGGAAATACTTGACACATTGCACACCAATATAGTACAGTAAAAGTTCTTACTATCATGAATATTTTGAACGATATTGCATAAATTGGACTCACAAAGTCATAGTCAAGGAAAAGTGGCACAAGTTTCCAGCAACAGTAGCAATAAAATATTAGGAATAGAAAACAGCGAATTTTATTAATTAAATGGAGAAAATTTTTGACTCTTTCAAATCTGTACCCGTTCATCGGGAAAAACTGTATTGGATAAGGTGCTGCTCCCGTAATTTGACTTATCAATAGAACGGTAGAGCAATATTTCTCGAACTCAACCCGGGTGCTTTTCCGACCAATCATTTCGAACATCAGACGGCACTGCTGAACATGCTTTCAAATTTGCGGAATAAGATGTTTTTGAAGAAAAAAAAAAAGTTGAAAAGTGACTTTTTAACCTCGTGAGGTTAAAGGTTCTCATTTCAGCAACCGTGGTCATGTAAAATTACTCTCAAATGGAAAATTGTGCGATACAAAAACTAACGATACGACCTCCGCCAGTTGGAGAATCCAGAGGTGAAAAGGGCATACGTTGAACAGCTAGAGTCCCGAGCCTAGAAATTGCCGACAGACGGAACAGTCTAAGAATAGTGGTGTGGAATCAAGAATGCCTTTATCACGACGAGCCATGGTACTCTCGGTAAAGTTTGAAGAAGAAGAAGTGAATGGATGTCGGATAAAACTTGGAGGATGATCGATGATCGGAGAAAGGCGAAAGTTGGAATGCGGAGCTGGGAAAGGCAGTTAAACAAGCTTGTAGACGAGACAAGAGAGCCTGGACAAACTCCCTAGCCGAAGAGGAAGAAAGAGCCGACATCATTGGAGATATCCGATTACTTTATGACATTTCTCGACGCCTTAGTGGGGCAAGGACTAATGCAAGAATGCCGCTGAAAGACCGAGCAGGTCAACTGTCGTCAGATTGAAGAGATCAGTTCAAACGATGGACTGAGCACTTCGAAAAACTCTTCCGAGTCACGACTAGCGATGGCCAACAGAACCCGCTGCTCGAAGCGTCTATAGTAGGTCGCATCAATGGCGTCTACTCAGAAGTACCCTCATTAGCTGAAATAGAAGCGGCAATCAAAAGCATGAAGTCCAAGAAAGCACCTGGGATCGATTGCATTCCTGCTGAAATGCTGAAAGCTGACCCTGCCTTGTCAGCACAATTGTTGCAACGTCTTATCGCTGACATTTGGGATACTGAAACATTCCCGGCCGACTGGATGCAGGGTATCCTAGTAAAGGTTCCGAAGAAAGGAGACCTGACCGAGTACGGTAAGTGGCGGGGCATAACTTTGATCTGTAAAACCCTCAAAGTACTCTGCAAAGTGATCCTTAACAGGATACAGGAGAAAATCGACGCTACCCTCCGACGACAACAAGTTGGATTCCGATCCGGGCGATCATGTGTGGACCACATCACAACGCTACGAAACATACTGGATCATATCAACGAATTCCAGAACTCTCTTCTGCTAGTGTTCGTTGATTTCGAAAAAGCATTCGACCGACTTAACCACATAAACACCTGGGTGGTTCTAAGGCGACGAGGAGTCCCAGAGAAACTAGTTCATCTCACAGTACGAGGCATTTTGCAAGATCTTGAACGACGGTGTCTTGTCCGATCCAATCCCGTTAACTGCTGCAGTGAAACAGGGATGTATCTTATCTGTAACCGTCCATATTTGAACGATCACTCGTTTATTTGAAATTCCTCAATTTTCTTAAAATTATTATTTTTAAATATAAGGTAAAATCACACTACTACCGAGTAAGATAAATAGGGTAGTTGTAAGAATAAAAAGCCAACCAAAAAACTAAAAATGCATTCAAAAATTTACTAAAAATAAAACAATTAAAAATAAACATCCAAAATTAAAGAAAAAGAAAAGAGTAGGTTGCGGCACAACGTTCTTTTCAAATTTGAAAACACAGTACACTGCTAGGTTTGTATACAGCAGCAACAACACCACACTTTCCACAAAACACCATAGAACTTCACCAAAGTGGTATAATATTGCCCTATGGTAAAAGTTCATCAAAAAAGGGAAAAACGGAGTTGGAAAAATTGAGACTTCCGCTGATCTTCCACTTCGTTTCGGACCAGCAAAGTAGCAACACTTACGTTACAAAAAAGTGTTTGTTGAACAAGAACATCGAAAATCGTCCCTCAACTATTTCCGGAAGTGTCTATCCGTTTTGAGTGACCCCGTTGACCAAACCCTTTGGCTTAATCCGTGGGTAGCGTCAATTTCTACCAGGATAAGCCTTGGTGAATAGTCTGGTCCCGAAGAAGGCTGAGGTGGCATACCTCGATTTCCGGATATTCCGAAGGAGCGTCCATCAACATACGCTCGGCGTGGCGTGGAATCCTCCATTGGTGGCCCAACCGACAACAAAAGCAACCCTGCGAAGGTGAAACTAATATTCCGACGGCCTCGTGGTGGTGATTCCATTCGAAGGATTCAGGTGCGAATCCGAGCGAACCAAAGCGGACATAATCTTCCCTATCGGCGAATCGGATCCTCGAGGAAATACAAGTAAGTCATCGGCAGGGATCGATAGGGATCGAAGTGCCGAATAAATCCAGAAATTCGGTAACTAAAGTGTGATTTTTCTCTTCCTCTTATCACCTTCTTAATTAAGGCAAGCTTGAGCCGACCCTGGGAATCTTGAGGAATCTCTTGTGACTGAGCGGGCGTAACGAAAGGAGAGTTACATATCAAAGGTACTTTTTCTAATCGTAATGATGAGATTCTGTCTGGATCGATTGACTGTGCACCGAATAGAGGATTGCCGTGGAATCCTTCAACAATGGAGCAACTGAACGACCTTATCCTGGCAGACAATATTGTTTTGCTCGCCCAAACACAACCGGATATGCTTAGCAAACTTGACGACCCAACCGAAAGATACAAGGCAGCTAGTCTCAAAGTCAATTTCGGAAAGACCAAGCCGATGGAGATCAACAAAAGAAACCCCTCTAGTTTCATGATAGCTGGGCAACAAATTGAAAGTGGAGTGCTTCCAGTATCTTGGTAGCCAGAATACGCCACATGGAGGTACCAGGAAAGACATCGAAACCCGGATCAGAAAAGCCCGATTTACATTTGCGCAACATCTGGCGCTCACGTCAGATATCTCTAGGAACGAAAATTCTAATCTTTAACTCAAATGTCAAATCCGTATTGCTGTACGGGTGCGAAACTTAGTAACGACGCGAAAATTACAAGTATTTATGAATCAACAGTGGCCGGTCAACTGAACTTTAAATGGGGAACTTCATCGCTGGTGTCATTAAAGAGCGATAGAAATCAAGATTCGGGAACGTATATGGAGATGGATTGGACACATGCTGCGAAGAAATGAAAACAAGATTTGCAGAGAGGCGCTTGAATGGAATCCAGAAGAACATCGAAGAAGAGGCAGACCCAGAAACTCGCAGCGGCGAATCCTAGCTGCTGAAATACGAACATTCGACGACAGTCTTGACTGGGACCAAGTAAAAACGCTGGCTCCGGATCGTCAACAGTGGAGGTCTTTTAGCTCGGCTCTATGCACCGGAGGATCGGTGCGGAAACATAAAGTAAGTTTCAAACATCTTCGCAATTTTTACGCCTCTAACATGTTTTTCTCAAACAAACTGGTAAGGAAAATTTCTGCAAAAAACTATGAACCCAAACGAAGTATTTAGACCCCAAGGGTATGAGACAATAAATAACGACCTCAAATCGACTCAGTCTAGTGTCCAATTTAAAAAAAAAATGTTATTTATCACAAAAAATAAACCTTTATAACGCTGATGACTCTCGAAGATATTTTTGAAGCATGTGTCTTATACAAAATGTAATTTGTGAGTTTTGAAAATAGACAACAGAATATCTGTTCCTGATGAAGATTTTGAAAATTGTTCCAAACCATCATCTAAGGTCCTCACCATTATAAAAGTATTTTTACTGACAACAATTTTCGGTTTTAGTCGGTTAATCATCTTTATGGCATTTGTGAATTTCTATCAACGTTGCAGTTGGTGGATAGTTATTTCATCACATATCCGGTACAACTGTTTTCGATGTTTGCGAGTTCGAGCCCAAGATTTAAAGTAACTCATTAAAACCGCTATATCTCTCTTGTTTATCAACAAATTTTTACAGCGCTTATTGTTTTAAAAACCTTGTAGGGTAACTCAAATATTTGTTTCGGACAATATTCAGGTACAACACTTCAGTTTTCCGTTACTCAAAGTCTAAGAAAAAAACCGGGAAACATGCTTTGGAAAAAAGACTGTAGATAAGGTACGAAATGATAAAAAAAATTACTTAGTTTCTAAGAAAGTTGAAGTTTGAAGCTATACGTTGCATGCAAAGATATATTGTCATCGAAATCTTTAAAGATCATGACCACAAAAAAAAAGTAGAAAGTGGTGTAAAACCGTTTTTTTCAATCAATGAACCGTCAAAATTGTTTAAGTCACACCAGATAAATTTTTAAAAAAGAATTCAAAAGTTGACGTAATTTGGCGCATTTTCGCATCTCCAGACTTTTGAAATACAAAATAAAAAAGTTGAAGAGGTTGTTATTTACACGACCGTTAGCGTAGAATTACGTGTGTATTCTAATTTGTGTCATTTGAGTTCCATACTGGCTCCGTCATTTTTGTACCTGCATTTTGTCATACATCTTGCAACATTCTAGTTTGAACACTAGCCTACATCATCGAACACCCTCGCTAGTTTGATCTTTAAATTGTAATAGGGGAAAATGTAAGAATCTAAAAAAAAAAAAAAAAAAAAAAAAAAAAAAAAAAAAAAAAAAAAAAAAAAAAAAAAAAAAAAAAAAAACATTCTTGTTCCAACCGTTGGCGCGACAAGTCGTATTTTTACCTCGTTCCCGTGATTTCACACCCTTTCTCAATCACAGACATCCTTTCGAAAGGAGATTACCGAATTTTTGTTGGCGCGTGTGTTCTTTTACTTTTTCTTATTTGGCGTTATCGCAACCGACGCCTAAGGAGATTTTTCCCATGGGGGAAGATCCCCCAGCCTGGGGCCAGTCCCCACATCCCCCAAATCCAAACAGAAGACGAGTACCCGAATGGATGGACCCGAAAGGCGAACTTGGCGTAGTACAGTTTCTCCTAATGAAACCTGTGGCTCCCGCAAAACTACCAACTTATCCCTTCATAATCTCCAAAACCGTGGAACGAGCTGCCGGAAAAATTGATGGCGGAAACCCAACAGACAACGGAAACGCGTATTTGCTCAAGGTACGCTCGCCACGGCAGGTGGAAATACTGCTGAAGGTAAACCAACTCATCGATTCCACACCCGTTATTATCCAACAACATCCAACACTAAACACTTACAAGTGTGTGGTTACTTGCAAAGAAGTGGAAGGAGCAACTGACGAGCAGCTGACTGAAGATTTGTCAAACCAAGGAGTTGTCAACGTGTATCGTTTCACCAGGAAAGAGAACGGAAAGAATTTGCCCACCCACACCATGGTTTTGACCGTCCGAGGAACCGTAGTCCCCCGACACATTCGTTTCGGCTATCTGCAAATTCCCACCCGGCCGTACTATTCCCGCCCCATGCACTGCATGCAGTGCGGAAAATTCGGTCACACACAAAAACACTGCAAACAGGACCCAATTTGCATCACTTGTGGGGATACAAATGTCCATCCCGAATGCAAAAATGAACCGCTTTGTGTTAATTGCCAGAACAACCACCCAGCCAACAGCCGTGCCTGCCCGGTCTTTAAAGAAGAGCAGGCAATCATAAAACTGAAAACAGATAACGGAATCTCTCACAAGGAAGCCATAAAGGAACTCCGAAACCAGCAGAATCGTCCCAGCAGCCTTCAGCAGCGTCTGACCCAAAACCGTATCATCCCTGAGAACCAAGAATCTGAAATTCTCCAGCTCCGGAAACAAGTCGCCCTACTCACAGCCCAACTTGCAATGTTTACACAGAGAGCACAGGAACACCACTCAAGCGATGAAATGGACACCGAAAGTGAAACCAGCACGACTACAACCTGCTCAACGACCAGCCAACTTACTACTCCCAAACGAACAAGGAAAGCTTCATCGGAAGGATCCCACAGCAGCAGTGAACCCAGCTCCTTGGTTACCGCGGAAACGAAACAGGACCGACCAAAGAAAAAACGACAACCCCACCTTGAGGACCAAGGAAACCAGATCACTGGTAACCAACCGATCCCGTCTAGTTCAGGCAAGGTCAATCAAGAATCTTCCCATTACTCCCTTCCCCAGCGGCGGTAAGTTGAAACAACGTTCCTTTTCTTTATTTTTTAAAAATGGCTACATTCAACCAAACAAGCAACTCCCCCAATCATTCCCCCCACCAAAGAACCCCCGCTAGGAAAAACAAAACAATTTTTGCCATACAATGGAACCTACGAGGGCTAAGAGCCCGTCTGAATGAAATAGAACTACTAACCTCCAAATTCCAACCAGCAATTTTATCACTCCAAGAGACCCTTCACTCATCACCACAATCCAACCACATCAAAGGCTACACTACCCTCCTAGACCCAACCGGCCAAGGTGCTGGTCTATCAATAAAATCTGGTATCCCATACAATATAATCTCGGTCCCCTCTCTCTTCAGTACAGTCTGCATTCGTCTCCTGTCCCCACTAGAAATTACAGTTGTCTCCCTCTATTGTTCCCCCACCATACCCATTCAAAATTTCGCCGACGGAATCGAAGAAATCTATAACAAACTACCCCAACCCGTTATTATCATGGGTGATTTTAACGCTCACTCTACTCTCTGGGGTGGTGCCCATACCTGCCGGAAGGGATCTTTTCTTGAAGACTTTCTGACTCTCAAAAACCTAACAGTCTTAAATGACTGCAGCCCTACTCGCGTTGACCCCTCCACAGGAAATACCTCGGCTCTCGATCTTACACTGGTCTCCTGGACCTTGGGTTCCAAATTTAATTGGCGTACAATAAACGATGACTGTGGCAGCGATCACCTTCCAATCCTTATATCGATTGAATCATCCACACCGCAATCCATAGCTCGCCCTCGATGGAAGCTACCCGAAGCTGACTGGGTTAATTACCAGCTAGAAATTGAAAATTCCATCGAAATCAATCCCCCCACACCGCCGACTCTTTCACCGATCTGGTACTAAACGCTGCCCTCAATTCCATTCCACGAACAAACGGATTACCGGGTAAAACTTCTGTCCTTTGGTGGAGTCCGGAAGTAGAAAAAGCCGTAAAGACACGTCGGAAAAAATTACGAGCCCTTCGGCGAATGCCTGATAATCATCCCCAAAAAACCGAAGCTTTAACTGAATTTAAAGCTGCACGATCATCAGCACGGGCTGCTATAAAACTAGCGAAGGAAAACAGCTGGAATGAATTTCTCGAAGAGATTCAGCCAGACACACCCTCTTCTAAGCTGTGGAACAAGCTAAAAAGGCTAAATGGGGAAAATCGCCGAAGTCAGTTTCACGTTCTCCTAAACAATAAATATTGCAACGACTCATCTCGCCTCGCGGAGGCCTTCGGAGACACTTTTCAAACGATAAGCTGTCCTCCTGGAAGTATCAATCAAATATTTAACCTACCTTTTAACACAAATGTGAATCTCGACTACAATAACAACTTCAGTTTGGAAGAACTAGAAACGGCCCTAAGAAAAACGAAAGGCTTATCTTCCGGACCAGATGGCATAAGCTATCCCCTACTAAAAAATCTACCCTTGATAGGCAAACTGCAACTTCTTCGCATATACAACGAAATATGGAAAAATGGCTCAATACCAGATCGGTGGAAAGAAGGCTTAGTCATTCCTATCCCAAAACCAGAACAAAACCAACACATCCTAGAAAACTACCGTCCCATAACCCTTCTCGATTGCATGGGCAAACTCCACGAAAAAATGGTCAATAGACGACTACTTTTCATTCTCGAATCCAAGAACCTTCTTGATAATCGACAATTTGCCTTTCGACCCGGTGTAAGTACCGACGATCACCTTTCCTCCCTTGAACACATACTCGATGAAGCGGCCCAACAGAACTTGCACACCGAATGTCTTTCACTCGATCTATCCAAAGCATTCGACCGAGCAAATCGCAAGCGAATCCTTGAAACATTACTGCATTGGGGAATAGTTGGAAATATGGGATACTACATTCAAAGTTTCCTGCAGAACCGTCGTTTCCGAGTTTATCTCGATGGGCAATACTCAACAAACAGAATCATCCACGAAGGCGTGCCCCAGGGCTCCGTCATTGCCCCTACATTATTCCTCATCGCTATGCAAACAGTCTTTGATTGCATCCCTCCTAACATTAACATACTAGTTTTCGCAGACGACATTGTCTTGATTGCAAAAGCAGCCTACCCCATGGTGGTCCGCCGAAAACTGCAGCTGGCTGTAGACTCTGTCTCCCAATGGGCCCCCAATGCAGGTTTTTGTTTCTCGGCCGCAAAATCCAAACTCCTTCACTTTGGCCCACACAGAAGAAAACTTACCAAACTACCCCCTTTAACGATGAATAATGAAGCCATCAAACTAGTTCGTTCAACCCGTATCCTTGGAGTACAAATAGACGACCAATTGAAATTTGTTGCCCATGCTAATCTGGTTCGCAAAAACTGCAAAAACAAACTTAACATTCTTAAAATAATAAGCCGTAATTGCGGCACCGCCTCTCGTCCAACCCTTTTCCACTTCCTTAACCAATGGCTCTTACCATCCATCTTATATGGCATAAATCTCTACAGCCGCGGAGGGGATTCAGTCATGAAAATGCTCGCACCATTATATAATCAAGGTGTACGGACCATAAGTTCCGCGTTCAAGTCCAGTCCCATCGAATCCCTTATGGCAGAGAGTGGCCTTCTGCCATTTGAATCTATAGCATTACAAACCCTCACCACCAAAGCCATTCATTGGCTCTCTCACAATCGCTCACCTAGCGCTCCTCTTGTCCTCAGATCAAAACAACTCCTTAGCACCAATTTCCCATCACCCATACCTTTTCCTCCAATACATTTCCGCCCCGATCTAAAAATCCCTAGCTGGAACCCTCCTCTTCCCACGGTTGACCTTTGCCTGAAACGAAAAATTAGAGCGGGAGATCCAAAACGTCGTATTCTACCTATCTTCTTCGAAATGGTAAATCGGAAATACTCCACACATCGCAAGATATTCACCGACGGATCCAAAGGACAAAACGGCCAGGTTGGATGTGGTATCTATGGCGATAACTACAATGGAAGCATTTCGCTTCCCCCAATCTGTTCGGTATATAGCGCTGAGGCTTACGCCATCATCAATGCTCTAGAAAGGCTCTGCCACCCATCTAATCCTTCAGTTATCTTTTCTGACTCCCTGAGCGTACTAACAGCAGTGGCCTCCAATAACAGAAACCACCCATGCACAGTGGTCCAGAAATGAAATTTAGCGGGAAACAATTATTTGCGCTCTTGCCTTAGGTTTTAGACATTTAGTGTCCAAGACAAAGTTGTACAACATCACAAGGCGCTACTTTTGAATGAAACATTTTTAGGGTGGTTCATAAAACTCCTTAGATACGAAAATTATTTTTTTACTGTAAGGAGATAGTGCTGTATTATGTTCAGCAATTATGTAGAACAACATAATTGATGAAACTTTGCAGAAGACTTTGAATGTCTATCTATTAACGTTTAGGTTTTATGATGATTTTTCGTGTACAAGTTAGGGTGGTCCTACAAAAACAAGTTTTTTTGTTATAACTTTGTTGGGTATCAACTTATCAAAATTATGTGTTCAACAAGTATTTAGCAAATCATTATGCGCATCTTTTGTAGTAAACAGATTTCTAATATCTGCTTTTGATTCGCAGTTATCATGAATTTTGTGTTCAAAAATGGCCGTTTTGTATGAGCCATAACTTCAAATGGAGCAAACCAAAAAATTCAAACTTTAATTCGTTCGAAAGAACATGTTGAAATCTACATTATATCAAAAAACTGGAGAGGTGTTTTTTGTTTAAAGCTTTTTATTAACATTTGAACTTGACCAAAATTGCCATTTTTCATATAACCTTTCTATATTATTTTTGACTACTTTTGGCGGCGTGAGGAATAACCGTACCACCAACCGTACCATCGCAACATTTATATCATCATTAAAGTTAACAGAAACGGAAAAACGGAAAAAAGTTTATTTTAGAAATCAATAAAAAATTCATAGAAAACAAAAAAAAACACTTATATTCTAGTAATAATGAAACTAATAAAAAAACGCGTTAGGGGTCACAGATGAAATAACGGCTGCATTCAGGAAGGCTGATTTTTGAATATTTAATACATTTTCTATTGAATAGTGAGAAGTACGGATCTGATGTCAGGAGGAGTCTTTTAAAAACATCCTCCAGACTAACCACACGATCGAACTTTCTGGAGTGGTTTCCTCGAAATCTTCGTAAACTTCTGTTTCTTGTTTCACCAGCTTCTTCCGAATACATGCCTATGGGTGAAATATGATGTTTTATGACTGCTGCTCCATGCACTAACAATTTGTGTACGGTTGGAGAAACGGGATACCAGCTATATAAATTGTTATAAATCACCCGAGTTTCTTCAGCATACCCTTCAAACGAGCTACTGTTGATAATGGTTAAAATCACATAAAACTTTTCCAAAAGCTGAACATTCAGTCCCGTAATATGTGCAACTTCAACCCTTTTCTCGAAGAATTTCCTGGCAATATTTCCTGTATTGGAATTCCCACCGGTGACCCTAGGCTCATGAATACATAAGTTCAGTTGTTCTTTTAGTATGTTTCGAAGACTTTGACGCCGTTCATTCACTTCTATATTGGTTTTCCTGACTCTCCAAGTGGGTTTGTCCATACAAAGACGATCTGCGATCTTCATGAACATTTCCAACGAATCTTGTTAGATCTTCACTTTCCTTAGCAAAAATGAGCCTAATAGGTCTGCACAAATTCACTGAGGATGGGCAATCGTTACTCCAGATAACGTTTTGTATCCCATTAGATTTATCTACGAGACGTAACGGAACAAGAGAAACCGCGAAAATGTGCGAATCGCTGTATTCACGCATGTCTCCTTCATCATCTTCGTCAATGAATGATTGATTAAATCTATATTGAAATAATTTGAAGATCAAAAGATAAAGGTTCGTTCAAAATAAATTTATACCTGCTGTGGTTTGAGCTACCATATGCTCCCCATTTGAAAATCAGTTGAAGCATTTTTTCCGGAAATGTTGAATCATATTGTAAATATTTCATCAACCTTTCCACTATATGATCCACCAAATTAATGTAATTAATTAATTTCTTATTCAATGTTAATTTCGAAAGCTTCGGATCCATTTTTAACAGAACTTCAACCACATCTTTTTCACTAGACCCCTTCAGCCAGTGAACGACTTTAACTTTCCTTTGAACGTTCATCACGAATAATCGAAACTCTTGAACTGAAAACTGTGTGGATTACTTGGGTTTGATCAAAATGATCACCGGAGAAACCAAAACTGGGTTTCACAGTCAAAAGGACATTAGTGAATAATAACTCCTTCTAAGAAAAATACAATTCAAGACTTTCTTGTTGGGTAGTTAGTAATTCATTGTTTTCAGTTTATGTTTCTATACATTAATAATCACGAATCCTCATTTTTTTTCATTTGTGCCCCTCTGGCTATGTTAGTCTTTCAAAATTTTTATAAAAGGTTATGAATAGGAAACTCTGCTTTTGTAGTGGAAAAAAGTTTAGAATTATTGACTAAGGGTGCAAAAGCAAAGAAGAATTCCATGTCGCAGAGCAAAAGTGATATATTTTGTTATATGAAAAATGACAATTTTGGTCAAGTTCAAATGTTAATAAAAAGCTTTAAACAAAAAACACCTCTCCAGTTTTTTGATATAATGTAGATTTCAACATGTTCTTTCAAATGAATTAAAGTTTGAATTTTTGGTTTGCTCCATTTGAAGTTATGGCTCATACAAAACGGCCATTTTTGAACACAAAATTCATGATAACTGCGAATCAAAAGCAGATATTAGAAATCTGTTTACTACAAAAGATGCGCATAATGATTTGCTAAATACTTGTTAAACACATAATTTTGATAAGTTGATACCCAACAAAGTTATAACAAAAAAAACTTGTTTTTGTAGGACCACCCTAACTTGTACACGAAAAATCATCATAAAACCTAAACGTTTATAGATAGACATTCAAAGTCTTCTGCAAAGTTTCATCAATTATGTTGTTCTACATAATTGCTGAACATAATACAGCACTATCTCCTTACAGTAAAAAAATAATTTTCGTATCTAAGGAGTTTTATGAACCACCCTAAAAATGTTTCATTCAAAAGTAGCGCCTTGTGATGTTGTACACTCAGAAAAATCATATTATGTAGGCCATAAGATTCTCTTATGAAGTGGCGCCATAAGAAAAAATTATGAAATTCATAAGATTGTCTTATGATGGAATGAACTCAAAGGATGAACACCGGTTTCAATGAGGGGTTGTTGCTTTTCATAAGATAATCTTATGGGAAAAGAAATGTCGCATAAAATTAAAATAATTCAAGATTATTTTTCATTTTATTTTATTTTCTGCTTAGTTCGTATGAGAAAAACATTATGGTGACAATCAGCTGCCTTTCAAAACCCGGTTTCATAAAAAAGTTTTATTGCGCCTCGGACCTTCGACTTCGCTCTTTTTGCCGGTAATTAAGCTGAGAAGTAAATAAAACATAAAATGTTTCTATTGAATTTACAAATATTTTCAACTTAAGATAAATTTCAACTCAAACTTACCATTCAGAAGAATAAAATCACATCAAAGTATTCAGTAAAAGTAGTAACTTTACAAATGGACGGGTGCTTCTGACGACGACAAAATATACATGACTGATGGAATGAATGTGTTCATCATTTTTTCACAATGCCGTTTCTTTTATTTTTCATAAGAACTTCGTATGAGAATAAGAAGAATTTCATAAGACTCTTATGAAGAACAATTTTACACTCTAAATAACGGTTCATAAGAAGCATCTTATGAAAATTGTAATAAGAATTTTCCTGAGTGTACAACTTTGTCTTGGACACTAAATGTCTAAAACCTAAGGCAAGAGCACAAATAATTGTTTCCCGCTAAATTTCATTTCTGGACCACTGTGCCATGGATTGATCGTATTATTCGTCTTGCACTGGAAAAGAACACCATACTCTGCTGGGTCCCAGGACACTCAGGCATCCCCGGCAACGAAACCGCTGATGTTCTCGCTTCGCAAGGAAGCCTGACTCCTCCCATAAGTACCAGTATACCACACACCGATGCGACAAAATGGTTTAAAAATGTTATACAGGAACGATGGGAAATCAAATGGCAAAATAACATTTCATCCAAGATGCAGGAAATTAAAAACTCAACTCTGCCCTGGATCGACCGGAAACCCTATCAAGAACGACGAGCATTGACACGCCTCCGAATCGGACACACTCGACTCACCCACGGCTTTCTCATGGAAAACAGGGTACCTCCAATATGCCCATCCTGTGATGTCACCATCACGGTAAAACATATCATCATCGATTGCCCCTGCTACGAAGAGGCCCGATTATCAAACAAAATCAACCACAGCCTACGAGTTTCACTTTCAAACGATCCAATTGAAGAAGCCAAAATGATAATGTTTCTAAAATCAACTAGGTTATTAGAAGAATTGTAGATTGAGAAAAGGGATGAATGACTTGAAGAAGTTAAAATCCAACCAAATAAAAAAAAAAAAAAAAAAAAAAAAAATCTAAAAAAAACCCCGCAAACAACCAGAATATACATTGTGCTGCTCAAGTTGAAAGGTTTTAAAAAGCCCGCGGATGCGCGCGCGAGGTTTCATTTGTTCGAATGGCATCCTCTCGTGTGGTCGGAGTAAGCGACGGTATTTACTCGCACATTAACACAGTACAGCAATCAAAAATCAAAAAGAGTTCGAAAGAACAGACCGTTCTAATCAGCTTTTGCACAAAAATACACAGCGGAAAATTTTAAAACGTCATTTCAAGTGGAATCAAAGCCAGTGCCTTTTGGTCTGCCATCAGCCCCCCGACCCCCAGCGCACGATCCGTGATTCTTAAGTTTTTGCTTGCAGTTCTTTTGCTTTGTCGCTCATCTAAAAAAAACCGCCGCTTGCTGTGACCACACGGGAGAATGCCCAGTAAACAAATGAAGCTAGAGCGCCGCAGTGGCTGGCTTTTTATAACTTTTCTACTTGTCCAACACGATGTGGTTCCTGCTCGTTTGCAAGGGTTTTGGATTGCTTTCGCGGAGTTTTTTTGCTTTTCTCATTTTCCCTTATTCTTCGATGTTTTTCACGGATCATCGAGTGTGTTGACGGTGTTGTCATCAGTTTTTGTTTTAATGAAATTTGAAGATTGATATATTTTCCTCGCTTAACTCAGAATTACAATTTTCATTAAAGAAAATTGATGACCAAATTAAACAAAATCCGGAACTATGATTTTTATAATCCGAATTTCCTTACCGTTCCCATGCCGTTGGCAAAAATAATCTGTTTGAATTTATGTAATTTATATTTGGTCTGTAGTTTATTATAATTCCTATGGCCACAAATGTTGACCGATTTTTATGATGATCTTTATAAATAGAATTTATTTTTATTTCTCAACGTGCTTAAACCAGGCTAATAAGTTTGCTTAAGTGAATTGCCTGTGGTCGGTTACGAATGTAAAAAGTCGCGAAAATATCAATCTCTTTAAAATGCTATAACTTTTAAAACTTCCATTGTATTGATACGATTCAACACAATTTGAAATTGTTCAACATTAATCTAACCGCACATACATAAATATCTTAGGGTTCAATGAAATTTGAGCGCTTTCCCGGAACTTTAGGTTGTAAAAAAAACAAAGATAAGCATCCATTTTTGGCTTCTCATGGCTGTATCTCATTTCTCTTGGAACCGATTTTTTAAACACAAATTTTAATTTGATACCGCTGTTTAATAATGATTTTCCTAGAACAGAGCTGGTTTCCAGAGTATCTGTTTTCCAGTAAATTGCAATGGAACTAGAAAAAAAATATGTATGGCATATTGAACTGAACGGCGCGAGGGAAGGTTAAAAATAGTGTTGGATTTGATTTCAAATGTAAATTTCAAATAGCTCAGTGAAAATTCAATTAGAAATCAACAGGCTGGCTGCCAACAGGGTTTTCGAAATCAATTTTTAAACTCTTGCCGATCATGTTTAGTCTTGACAAGGACTGTTTTTTTGTTGGGTGGAGCAGCAGCTTTCT
This sequence comes from Uranotaenia lowii, assembly GCF_029784155.1. Lineage (NCBI taxonomy): Eukaryota > Metazoa > Arthropoda > Insecta > Diptera > Culicidae > Uranotaenia > Uranotaenia lowii. The sequence goes on from NC_073693.1 coordinate 114,331,649, forward strand.
ATGCACTTCTAGCTCTTATGCAGCGGCAACCAACTGACTGATGCTTCCTATCAGCTTTCTTTTCTCTGGCTACTGGCTTCGCTGAGGCCTTGTTGGGAATGAGAGCTTCGGTTGCTGAGCCTTCACCGGGGGAGCGGCTGCTGAAGATTGATTATGCTCGGAAATTTGAAAAACGACTGCAGGTTGGTTGCAGTGCGGTAGTCATATTTATAACTTTTCAAGCACAAATACATATTTGCGCTTTATTGGTATTGGTGTACCAACACACAACCATCTTGAAATGATCTTTGGAAGAGATGTCTGTTAAAGAGGCGTTTTTCGTGACGCAAGATCCGTTCGCGAATTTCAATTTGCCCCCCCTATAGTGTTGCCGTAAGACGTAATTCTACGTCAAAAATTATTGACGAATTTCCAATGTTAGCTGTTTTTCGAAATTTTTGTCAATTTGCAATTTATCGAACTCGTTTCCTCTGATAATCTCTCCGAAACCTTACCAATAAGCCACATCGTCAGATGAAACAAGTCAAACTGAAGCTCTAGTATTCAGTTGACTTTATCGAGTTGAGTTCGCTGATAGATTCTACTGCTGAAAACGCTCATCGTGCCTCGATTAATGGTGCTTATACTGCCCCAGGAGGGGTTCTCATTATGCCCCTGCAGTGATTGATTTTCAGTTTTCGGCAAGAAATTTCAAAATACAATTTTAAACATTTTTATTTACTTTTTTTCAAGTTTAAGCCAGTTAGGACATAGACTTTTTCAGTGTCTGAACATTCTTAAGGTGCCCTTATCTCTCTTACGTTTAGTTTTGCAAAATTCACATTTGTTTATATGCCTATATAATGATTTAGCTAACCATGGCCACGCTCAATTTGATGAATATAATAAGTATCGTAGTGATTACTCCAGCAATCTGTAGATAAAAAATAAATCGTCAAGTAAACATTTATAACATCAAAATAAACCTACCGGTGCCAAAAGCTGTAAATTTAACACAACTATTCCGCAGGATTTGAATCCCATCTGTAATTGGAGCAATAACTGTCGGGAAAAACGATCAGCCTGTTCAAAAAGACACTTAAATGAATCGGAATTTTTGTTTAATTTAAATGCTCACTATTTTGAATTGCTTCCTTCTGGTGAATACACATACGATTGAGCTCATTCTTAGGAGCTGGTTCAGGAAATAGAAAGAGAAAAACAAACGAAATATAATATGACTGTATACATTCCTTATCGCGATCTCCACTTACCTCACTTCTGATGCGGGACTGTTGTGGTAGTATGAGCACCAATTTGTAGATATCCACAAAAATCCACAGAAAGTTTATTGAGACACCAATCCAATCTTGTCTTTCAATGGAAGAATATACTTCCAGCAAACTTAATCCAGAAGTTGCCATAAAGATTGCTACCATTTCCGAAAGTAGGAATAAAGAAAACGACTCTGTAACATCTGTCATCATTTCAAACGTTTTCAGCTGAGTCTGCCTCAAAGACTCAAAAATACTAATCAAATCACTTGGGACTTCGAGGGATGTCTTGAGAAGTTTGCCATTTATAGACTGCAGAATTATCTGGATCAATGTACACGCACTGCGATATTGGAGGATAACTTGAAACATAAACCAATGGCCGAAAACCAAAGTGAAAGCATGAATTAAATTTTCATACAAGCTACTGGAGATCCAAAAATTGACTAAATAGTTGACAGCACTTATACTGAACATAATTTTAAGAGCGCGATAGTACATCTTCAAGGAATGATTAAGATTCATTTTCATGCCAGACCGCTCAAACGCATAGTACAGTTCGCTGAAATCAGCAATGAATTTCTGATAACGCTGTGAATGTATCTGACACATGAAGAACCAAGAAAACAGAATTATTACTTTGAATACAATAAATATCTTGAATGAAATAGCATAAACCGAGGTCATAAAATCAACGTCCAGAAAAAGTGGCACATGTTCCCAACAACAGTAGCAATAAACGATGGGGAACAAAAAGCAGCGAATTTTATTCATTAATTTTAGTATTTTTCTAACTAGTTTAGATTTGTACCCGTCCATCGGGAAAAATTGTATCGGATAAGGTGCTGCTCCAGAGATCTGAGCCGTCGATAGAATGGCAGAGAAATATTTGTCCAGCTCGAACCGGGTACTTTTGTGACCAATCATTTTAATCTGAGTACTATTACTGAAGGTGATTCCACATGTGCGAAACTCGAATCGCGAATTTAGATGTTTTTCATGATGACCTTTAAAACCTTAAATTAAAAAAAAAAACATAAGGTAATTTCAGTTATGAACATAAACAATTGTTAGTTTCTGGAGTTCATCATGGGCCGTAATGTAAACACGATGAAACTTGATCAACAATTTTTTGACGGTCGCCATACCAGCAGCAAAACCATCATAAATGGCTTCTAGACGTTGTTTGTCTACGTGATAATCTATTCATGGAGATCCCAAGTTCAATTAAAATAAAACCTTTAACATTTGTCGCATGCTGATTGTGAAAGTTCGTCGTATTTTAGAGTTTAAATTAAGTTACTGCACCACTGGTTGTACCACACTAATGATTGCTGACATTGAAAGTCAATCGTTTTTCGACAACGAGTCCCTCGAGGCCTCAGCCTCATGTGCTTGCTACAATTTTATCGGATCTTCTAGTCCATCATTTGCGTCGTCAATTGCTTTTACCCCGGGGCGCAACGGTTTTAGCATTTTGGAAACCTCTAAGCCCTTCGACTCAGTTGCGCTGATTCCTGCCAACGTCTTCAGTCGTCCTGGCCCTGAGTTCGACTACGGTGACGAGGTTCTCCGACCGGTTTTCAACGGCAAGTATTCATTCTGTTCGAGAACTTGCAATGCTCGTGACATGATCTCGCCTTACAACAGATTTCGTACCGACGGTCAATTTGCTACGATCCGACCAGCTACTTGGACTTGGGTCACATCACCGGGGCGCACCGAGCTTGGCCTTTTGGGGACCTCCGAGCCCTTCGACTCAGTCGCGCCGTTTCTAGCCAGCGTCATCAGTCGTCCCGGCCCTGAGTTCGTCTGTGGTGACGAGGCTCCCCAGATCGCCTATACAGGCAAGTACCTTTCGAACTCAAGAACCAATTCCTCGCGTGATGAATTTCTACCAATTGTCAGATCCCTTGGGTAGCTCTGCTTCAACCATTGACGCCTATCAACACGCTACGCTTGCTAACTCAACAAACATAGGGCTTTCATCACCGGGACGCAAGATATCAGGTCCAACGGAGACCCCTATTCTCTTCGACTCAGTCGCGCTGTTTCCCGTCAACGTCATCAGTCGTCCTGGCCCTAAGTTCGTCTGTGGCATAGGGGTTCTCCAGTCTGTGAGCTCAGGCAAGTATGGCCCTCCTGAACGTTTTCCTCCGCCTGATGGTTCCTCCCCTTCCAGTGTTCGAGGCTCTAGGTCTAACTCCTGTCTAGCAGATTATCTGCTCGCCAGCTCTCGTTCCTGCTAAGAAGTTGTCGCTTTCACGGAAACATGGCTGAACGACCGTAATATCTCGAGTCAGATATTTGGACCAGTTTACGTTGTTTTTCGTTGTGACCGCAGTCCCCGTAAATGCAAGAAGAACACTGGAGGTGGAGTTTTAATTGCTGTTAAATCCAATTTCCATGCACTGCTTATTGACGATGACTCCTGGCACGACTTGGAACTTGTGTGGACCCGCATCGATCTTGGCAACCGAAAAATCTACATATGCGTGCTGTACCTGCCCCCTGATCGCACACGAGATGTCGCCCTGGCGGAGTCTCTTTCTCGCTGCATATCCAAAGTGAGTTCTCTCTGCGCCCCCGAAGACGATATTCTCGTCATTGGTGACTTCAATATGCCCGGTTTGAAGTGGTGCTCCAACCATGGTAGCTTTTTGTACCCGGATCCAAGGTTGCCGAAAAAAATTCTGACTTTCTGTGATTTTCCCAAAAACTCTGTGGCGATTTTCTGTGATGCTTTTTTCATTTAATTCATTAAAAAGTCATGGCAAATTGCGTCACTTTCACACTAAGAAAAATTGTTCACTTAAGAAAAATCAATTAAAATTATTATTTTCATCATATTTCTCCAATTCAAAGATAATTATCCAAAATTTGAATTGACATAAAAAAATCAATTTTGAAAAAACGTCCAAAATTTTAAAATTCTGTGGATATTCCAAAAATTCTGTGTTCTGTGACACAGATTCTGTGATGAAATTTGGCTATCTGTGAAATTATAGATTTTTCTGTGGTTTCGGCAACCTTGCCCGGATCCTGTGCGCTCTACATTCTCGGTGCCTTCAAACATCATACCAGACTCCCTAAGTACGGCAACCTTGCGTCAATTTAACAGAGTTACTAACGAAAACGGCCGTATGTTGGATCTTTGCTTTGCTAACGAAGGGTCTCGTGTTCCGACCTTTGATTCGGCTCCTGCTCCGTTCGTTAAGGCAGTTCAGCATCATCCAGCTTTTCTGGTCTCGCTCGAGGTCACTGGATTGCATGCTTCTGTCGAAAAATCAGCACCTTTCTATCTCGACTTCAAGAAAGCGGATTTCGATGCTATCTCCCATATCCTGGTCACCATCGACTGGGAATCTGAACGCAATCTATTGAATCCCAATGCTGCGGCCGAAACCTTTTCGCATATCTTAAATTGCGTTATCGACCGCCACGTGCCAAAGCGATCGACTTCCGGGAATTTACGGACTCCCTGGTTTACGAAAGAACTGTGTTGACTGAAGACGGCGAAGAGATGTGCCCTTAGAAATCACCATAAGCTCAATTCCTTCCAAACTAAGGATGTATATCGAAGACTGAACTCCGCTTATAAAAAAGCCAGTAAGCGTTGTTACCAAAATTATCTTTTTCGAGTACAACGTAACTCAAGTCCAACCCAAAATCGTTCTGGAAGCATGTCAAAGCCAGCGGAATGAACCTGGTATTCCGACTCAAATGTATCTGCTGGATGGCAACACTGCGAACTCTGATTGCGGAATCTGTGCTCACTTTGCTCAAAAATTCTCGAGTACCTTTGCTACTGCTTTAACATCCCCAGAACACGTGGAGAGTGCTGTTAGAAATGTTTCGGCAATGTAAATATAAGTGTCTAAAAAAGTGATATTTGTGAACAAAATACTAGATTTTCAATCTTAAAATTGCTTCAAGTTCCACCGAGTTCCACGCTAGTTTTATATGGTAATGATTCCTCTTAACACCAAAAATAAAATCCACATTGGCTGATGGTGCGAAGATTTGCGCAATTCGATAAACTTTTCTTTGAAAATCGTTAATATATTACACTACATGCTTTCTGCAGCGCTTCAGCAATTTTAAAACACATCATAATGTACTAAGCGATTGTAGAATTCAACATTTTACAACTTTGTTTCGAAGACTGAAAATTGTTTTGTCTTACCTACAACGTTTCAGATTTAAAAAACTGTTTTTTCAAGGTATTTTTCTTAATTTCATTGTAACTCCTTAGAATGAAATTGTAAAACTTTGACTTGTTCAACAAAGTTATGTATTTTGTTAAGGTAAACAACTTTGTAGAAGAAACCAAAGCTCTAAAATCCTTAACAAAAAAGTTAGCATTTTTATCTTGCTATTGGTGGACCCCTCGACTCGGTATTTTGTTTCAAAGTATGCGCCTTGTAAAATTATGCAATGTTGTCGAAGACATCAAAAGTCTATCTTCTCATCCCTGGGCGCTATCAATTAAGTTCCGCTAGATTGATGTTCTGTACCAGTGTGCATTGGTAAGCTTGGGCGCTTAGGATTCTGCGGACCTTTACTTGGCTGGTTCCGCCATTACTTAACTGGACGTAAATTGACAGTTCGCACTGGAGACACTCTCTCCAGCCAGTTCTCTGCTTCCTCTGGTGTGCCCCAAGGTAGTCACTTAGGACCGATTATCTTCTTAATCTATTTTAACGATGTGCTCACACTCCATGACGGCCAGAAACTTTGTTATGCTGATGATCTTAAACTGTTCAACGCCATAAACGGTCAGGACGACTTTGATTTTCTGCAAACCCAGTTTAATCTTTTCGCGCAGCGGTGCGACATCAACTACCTGCCTTTGAATCGCAGTAAATGTGCAGTCATCAGTTTCTCTCGAAAACGGCAGCCTTTTTGCGCGGAGTACTTCTTACGAGATGAGTCCATTGCGCGAGTGGACCACATCAATGATTTGGGCGTAATACTCGACCGTAAGCTGGAATTCAAAACACATACGAACTACGTCGTTGGTAAAGCCTCGGATTTTTATTTCAAGTGGCCAAGGACGTGTATTGCCTGAAGAGCCTGTATTGCAGGATAGTTCGATCCATCCTCGAATATGCCTCAGCTGTCTGGTGTCCTTACTACCACACAGAAAAAAAATCTGAATCCTAAACAGCACTGAAATAGAAAACCTTTATTATTACATGACGTGGAACGCGATTTATTAATGTAAATTTACAGAATAAAAAAAGTTGAATCCTTAACAGCACTGAATTCTAATGACACGAACATAACTTGACACGGAACACGATTATTTGATGTAAATCTACATCACATATGATGTAAATAAAAAGAAGCATCACATATGACGGAATTTTCAATTCGAATTCAATATTACACGTCTCAAATATTTTACATGTCTTTCATATTTTACAGGTCTGTTGAAGTTTATAGACGTGTAATATTCAACTTGCACTGAAAATTCCATTATATGTGATGCTTTTTTTTCGTTACATCATATGTGATGTAATATTACAACATTTTCGGGTCACACAAAATTCTTAACAGCACTGAATTAGAAATTTCTTAAAATTACACGACATGGAATTTTATAGGACATTGAATTTGAATTTAATTAATATTACAATACACTGAACGCGATGATGTCATGTAAAAATACAAACTGTCGAAAACAGGCAGACACAAATGTCAACAAAGTGTTGCGTCAAGTCGTGCCCAACAATATTTTATTGAAGAAGGTTTTCCGCGATTAAGTTAATCAATCTTGCTGGTTCCTGGAGATCTTCGAGAGGCAGGAATAGGAAAAGGACCATACAGAAAAATGTAAACAAACTGTTAGGTCAAGTCGTGCACCAAAGTATTTTGTCTAAGCCTTTTCCTCGCGCGTGAGTAAGCTTTTCGGTTTTGATGGTTCCCGGAGATCTTTGAGCAGCAGGGATGCGGTTCTGGAAGTTGCTGCATGATACCCAAATTTGGATCCGGTACTTAGGGGAAGAAAATAATTGTGTGAATGTGGCTCCTAATTAAATAAAATTGTGAGATGAAAAAATTTTGCCGCTTGATAAAATAAATTATATTTATAATAAAAAGATTTTATTTTCATTAACAGCTGAGAAAATTCCATTATTTAATCATAATAACAATAAATAAAACAAAACAAATTCCAATTGGAATGTTTTTCTTTTAAGATTCAGTGGTTTTATAATTTACATCTTTTTTATTTTACACGTTGCAAAATTTTACATCATTTTTCATTTTACATGTTGCAGAATTTTACTGGCGTGTAATTTCCAACAAGCACTGAAAATTCCGTCATATATGATGCTTCTTTTTATTTACATCACATGTGATGTGATTTTACAGATTTTTTTCGTTGTGTGCAGAACGGTAATGAGCGGCTCGAGGCTATCCAGAGGCGCTTTTTGCGTTATGTCCTCAGACACCTTAACTGGCAAGACCCGTTCCACATGTCAAGCTACGAACATCGATGTCGTCTTATAGACATAGATACTCTTCAAGCCCTAAGAAATGCAACACGAGCTTCTTTTGTCGCCGATCTACTGACATCGCGTATCGATTGTCCTACACACTACCAAAAAAATCTGTAAAATTACATCACATATGATGTAAATAAAAAGAAGCATCATATATGACGGAATATTCAGTGCTAGTTGGAAATTACACGCCAGTAAAATTTTGCAACGTGTAAAATAAAAAATGATGTAAAATTTAGCAACGTGTAAAATAAAAATGATGTAAATTATAAAATCACTGAATGTTGGAAGAAAAACTTTCCAATTGGAATTTGTTTTGTTTTATTTATTGTTAAAATGATTCAATACTGGAATTTTCACGTCTCTTAATAAAAATAAAACTCATCTGTAATTAATATGATTCATTTTATTAAGCGGCAAAATTTTTTTTAACACACATTATATTTTATTTCTTTTATTTTTTCCGCGAAGTACCGGATCCAATGTTGAACACCGTGGATGCGCTTCCAGAACCGCATCCCTGCTTTTCGGATATCTCCGGGAACCATCAACACCGATTAACTTACTCGCGCGCGGGGAAAATATTTTGGCGCACGACTTGACTTAACAGTTTTTGTCACATTTGTCTGGTCTTGTTCTTCACAGTTTATAATTTTACATTACATAATCACGTTCAGTGTATTGTAATATTTCATGTCGTGTAATTTTGAGAAATTTCCAATTCAGTGTTGTTGAGAATTTCGTGTGACCAAAAAAAATTGTAAAATTACATCACATATGATGTAACGAAAAAGAAGCATCACATATGATGGAATTTTCAGTGCGAGTTGAATATTACACGTCTGCAATTTTCAACAGACGTGTAAAATTTGAAAGACATGTAAAATATTAAGACGTGTAGTATTTAATCCGCACTGAAAATTCCGATGTGATGTGATGCTTCTTTTTATTTACATCATATGTGATGTAAATTTACATCAAATAATCCCGTTCCGTGTCAAGTAATATTTGTGTCATTAGAATTCAGTGTTGTTAAGGATTCAACAGTTTTTATTTTGTAAATTTACATCAATAAATCGCGTTCCATGTCATGTAATAATAAAGGTTTTCAATTTCAGTGTCGTTAAGGGTTCAGATTTTTTTTCTGTGTACGCTACTGGAAGCTATTCCTCTTAGTGGAGACCCCATGGACTGAGAAACCAGGACCTTCAACTGTGTGTCCCCATTCGATTGAACAACTATGGAGCCAATTCAACCGCTTTTCCGAGCTCTTCGACTTCGACGATTCGCGGGATGTTTTTCGAAGAAATGTTTAAAGAATATCAAGAAATCGCTAATTAGATGTAAATTTTATTTTATGTAACTTTAACTTTAAGTCGTCATTTGAACCTATACATGGTCCGTTGATTGAAAAAACTACTAAGAAATAAGGATGATTTCTGTAAAGCTTACATCGAGTTGCTAGATTCTACGGCAGAAACTGCTCATCGTGCCCCGATCAATGGTGCTCTGTTCGCCCCGGGTCAACAAGTTAAAGTAAAAAAGCGTTTTAAAATTGATTAAAGTGAAAAATCAAAAATTTGATTATAGAAAATATTAAGGAACAATGTGTACCTCATTTGCAGTGTACATTAGACTGAGTCGATTTGGGGTCATTTTTGAATTTCTCAAACCCTGGGGTCTTAAAAGCTTTAGTTTGGTCCAAAACTCATCCATGATTTTTTGCAGGATTTTTAAGTAACGTTTACATGAGGGAATTTGAACTTTTAGGTTTGTATGAAAATTGAATATTTTGTAGTGAAAAATCAACACCATTTTTGTTTCTTCTGTGGAACCGAGCCTGATAATGGTTTTTGTGCAAATTTATAAATTCCTTCAAGGAAATTTTCCGCTGAATAACTTTGTCGAATGTCATAACTTCGTATCTTTTTAGACAAAAAAGTTATTAGCTGTTTAACAGATGTATAACTTTTTGGATTGAAAAACCATAAACTCAACCACACCACTGCTTGCTCTCCACGGAGTATGGCATGAAGAGTGGTCTTGCAATACCTCACTAGGCACCCAGCAGTGGTGTCCATTGAATTTATTGTTTATCAATGCTAAAAGACATACACCTGTTAAAGAGCTAATAACTTTTTTGTATAAAAAGATACGAAGTTATGATATTCGACAAAGTTGTTCAGCGGAAAATTTCCTTGGATCAATCTTGGGCCTCAGCCATAACCTCGAAACTGGCCGAGCATTTGGCCTCATCAGTAAGGCCATGTGGTATGCCAAAAAAAAAATTACTTTGCTTTGGATTGCTGAAAAATTTCCAGAACCATCTAAATCCATATCTTCTGGATGAAAGAGCTTTGGAATTTATTTTACTCTATCTATTTATTTAAAGATGTTGACATAAGATTTAAAACAGACGATCAAATAGATCAATCAAGCATCATTAAATATAATATTGAAGCAATAACAATATTATCCCAGTTAGAATGAAATATTTCCAGATAACCGAATAGGGGAGATATGGGCAAAACGAGCACCCGGGGCATAGCAAGTACTCCTCTTTTCAACAAAAGTGCGTAGTTTCTTGAATAAATTTTCATAAGGATAAGTTTCGTTCTTTTATAGTATTAATTTTATACCAAAAAAGATCCCTATTAACTCTTATGATCGTTAAATCATCTTGATCTATTATGTACACTAGACTGAGTCGATTTGGGGTCATTTTTGAATTTCTCAAACCCTGGCGTCTTAAAAGCTTCGTTTTGGTCCAAAACTGATCCTTGATTTTTTGCAAAATTTTTAAGTTACGTTTACATGAGTAAATTTGAACTTTTAGGTTTGTATGGGAAAATTGAATATTTTGTACTGAAAAATCAACATCATTTTTGTTTCTTCTGTGGAACCGAGCCTGATAATGGTTTTTGTGTCAATTTATCTGATAATCAAGACTTTGAGCGCATCATGGGGCGCCATGGTCTAGGAAAGATGAGCGAAAACGGAGAGCTGTTTGTAGAATTTTGTGGCAACAACAACATGGTGATCGATGAATCGCTCTTCCTCTATCGACCAGCACATAAGGTCACTGGATATCCCGAGATGGCCAAACAGGAGAAGAAGCCTTCTTGATCTACGCAACAAACGAAGCGTAGACATTGCATCTGACCACCACCTCGTCCTTGGTGAGATACGACTGAGAGTCGCTAATGTTGGAGAATCCAGAGGAGAAAAGGGCATACGTTGAACAGCTTGAATCCCGAGCCTCAGAACTGTCGAAAGACGGAACAGTCGAACAACAGTGGTGTAGAATCAAGAATGCTTTTATCACGACGAGCCATGGTACTCTCGGTAAAGTCTGTGGAAGAAGAAATGAATGGATGACGGATAAAACCTGGAGGATGATCGATGATCGGAGAAAATCGAAAGTCGGAATTGAGCAGGTATGTACCGGTCAGCCAAAGCAGCCGCCCGCTTACGATATGCGGAGCAGGAAAAGGCAGCTAAACGAGCTTGTATACGAGACAAGAGAGCCTGGACAAACTCCCTGGCCGAAGAGGGAGAAAGAGTCGCCGATCCCATTACTTTATGACATTTCTCGCCGCCTTAGTGGCGCACGGACTAATGCAAGAATGTCGCTAAAAGACCGACCAGGTCAGTTAATGACCGATCGAACAGATCAGCTCAAACGATGAACTGAGCACTTCGAACAACTCTTCCGAATCACGAATAGTGATGGCCGACAAAACCCGCAGCCCGAAGCGCCAATAGTTAGTTACCTTAATGGTGTCAACTCAACAGCGTTCTCGCTGGCTGAAATTGAAGAGGCAATCAAAGGCATGAAATCCAACAAAGCGCCTGGAATCGATTGCATTCCTGCTGATATGCTCAAAGTCGATCCTGCCTTGACAGCAAAAATGTTGCTGCACTGTCTTTTGCTGACATTTTGAATACTGCAACATTCCCGGCCGACTGGGTGCAGGGTATCCTTGTATAGGTCCCGAAGAAAGGAGACTTGACGGGGTGCGGTAACTGGAGTGGCATAACGTTGATCTGTACAACCCTCAAAGTACTCTGCAAAGTGATCCTGAACAGAAACCAGGAGAAAATCGATGCTACACTCCGACGGTAACAACCTGGATTCCGATCCGGACGATCATGTGTGGACCACATCACAACGCTACGAATCATATTGGAACAAATCAACGAATTCCAGGACTCTTTTCTGCTGGTGTTAGTTGATTTCGAAAAAGCATTCGGCGACCTAACCAGGAAAATATCTGGGCGACTCTAAGGCGACGAGGAGTCCTAGAGAAACTAGTCCATCTCATCGAAGCACTGTACGAGGCATTTTCGTGCAAGGTCTTGCACGACGGTGTCTTGTCCGATCCAATCCCGGTAACTGCTGGAGTGAGACAAGGATGTATTCTGTCACCGCTGCTTTTTCTCATCGTAATGGATGAGATTCGGACTGGTTCGATCGATTGTGCACTGAACCAATGATTGCCGTGGAATCCTTGAACAATGAGGCAACTGAACGACCTTGACCTGGCAGACGATATTGCTTTGCTTGCTCAAACACAACCGGATATGCAGAGCAAACTCGTCGACCTTTTTTATTACAAGATGGAAATTTGACTTCTAAGTATAACAGCTGGGTGTTTGCTGTCATGAGCGGGTTCGTCCCTATGTGGGTTTATCTATAGGTGGGGACAAGACTGCCCTTGCACGAGTGGGAGAATCAATTTTTTCAATGTTTTGATTAAATACTACGTCACAAACGTTCATGAGTGTCTCGACGTTGAAGTCGCCGTTCAACGACGACATGCAACTTTTCATATTATTTGAAAAATCACAATCAAAGCACCCTTCTTGACGCCTTGTACGGCTACGCTATGAGTTCTAAATAATAAACAACTTTATTTGCGTCCCAAACATACCTCCTAATATGTTTCAATGGCTACATTCGGACGTCTTATACTTGACTCCGTGATGGCGTCGCGTTACGTCGCAATCGTTCGTAAACAACTGTATGGATACAACGAACTTATACTAAAGTTTTTGTTTGTCCCCACCTATAGATAAATCACATAGGGTTCGTCCCACTAAGACCACCTTGGGCTTCGTGTGCTAGATGTGCCCCTTGGTTCCACCCTATGATACTGTGTACATCAAGAGGTAGGCTGTGCTCATGCTATTATACATCTCACTCTATTCCTTTTCCTCTTTCTCATTTTTGGTCTTTCTCTTTTTTCCTCCTTTTTCCTCCTTCTTATTTTTCTTTTTTTTCCTTTTCCTCTTTCGCCAACTTCAGACTGGTACGGAAGACCCGAGACTCGACAACCTCACCGAAAGCTGGAAGGCAGCAGGTCTCAAAGTCAACCAAAGTCGGAAAGACCAAGTCGATGGATGAAAGCTGGGCAACAGGTTGAGAAAGTGGAGTGCTTCCAATATCTTGGTAGCCAGATAACGCCTGAGAGTGGTATCAAGAAAGACATCGAAACCCGGATCAGGAAAGCCCGATTTGCGTTTGCGAGTCTCCGGAACATCTGACGCTCTCGTAAGATATCCCTACGAACGAAAATGCGAATCTTTAACTCAAACGTTTAATCCGTATTTCTGTACGGGTGCAAAACTTGGTGCACATTTGGTATTTAAAAAAAAAGTGCAACGTTGTGCGTAAGGTGGCAGATTTCGAGGGTTATCAAACGGTAGATCACACAGAGCATAACGCAAGAACTTTCGTTGAACGCGCTACCCATGTAGCTTCAAATGGCCACCACACCAGATTAACAGACTCTAATATACTGACCAGGCAGCAACATAGCTCGTGGGCAAACAGTATATTTAAATTCTTTATTCAGACGTATGACAAATCCCAGCATTCGGTTCTCTTTTTCATGTGTAGCACAGTAGTGTCGCCTCAATGTCTAATGACTATCCAAAACAACGCCAAGGTTCCTGAATATAGTCGTACAAAAATGGAAGTTTATTGCGTGCAAATGTTATCATTTATACAGCACTTAGAAACGCTTAGGTCTGTAGGTGGATAGCACACCACCCAAGCAACATTTTAGGTTTTATAACTGGCTACAAAACCAACTTAGGGTTTCATAAAAGGCCTAGAGAATCTTATAAAACAATCAGTGTAACTTGGATAGTTCACTACTGTATCGAAGTATCGCGGAATTGTTGTAGTCTATAGTATTTGACAATCTGCCAAACTGTTACCGTTCAGTACTTCGCATCCAAAAAGCAGCATGTTAATGGATATGGTTTCGATAGCCTCGAAAACCATATCCTCTCTAACAACGAACATGTCGAGATTCAACTCATATCGGTGGGCAATCGTGTGACGGCTGCGCTAATTTGTACTTCTGTTAGCGATTGAATTGAAAATATACTGGAGTAATGCTACGTCTCGGTGGTCAAGTGGTTAGCGTGGTAAGACGGTAATCGCTGGTCCACTGATGGCATATTTTCGATTCCCATCTCGGTACTGGGTGTTAAATGTTAATCTTAAGTTGTCCACGTCATTTATTCAGTCTGTAAAAGCCTAAATCGGCTAAGACGGTGTATGTCTTTAAAAATGCTTTGCAAAAAGATAACACTTGTCAGCATATGATTTAGCAATACTTTTATCTAAATGCACCTCCGCAGGTAGACCAGATTCCTTCCGTTTGGATTTAACTAAATTCTAAAAAAAATTTGGATTCCAGCGAAGCTCACTTTGAGTACGATTCACATTGCGACTATATCATTATCGATTGTAGATTCGATATTTTCTGGTAACATCTTTAAGTTAAGATTTGCTGAATGGGCATCTGAAATTAGTTAATGCTCGAGGCAGCAGCTGTTTCAATCGTTTTAAGCGAGTATTAGTCCAAGGAGGTCTGAGTGGAGGTCGAGCCATGGAAACAGATTTGTTAAAAATATCGTCTATACTTGTACAGAATGAACTAACAGCTACATCTACACTAGTACATCTTTGGAGATTTGTCCAGTCCACTTCAGATAGACGTAGGTTCATGAGATCGAAATCAGCACGATGGAAATCACGTGCAGCTGGGTAGAAAGCCTCAACAAAAGCGACCGGACTCGGCTGGTTGAGGGGTCATAACATAGGTATGTGTACAATTTACTGCATCTTTCTTTTTTTTCCTCCTTTGATGAAGAAAATGATACTTGTATCCGAACAAATTTCTTTCGTTTCTATAATTAATATGGTGAACTTTATCAAGCAACTTTATCATTGACGAAAGAAAGTCATAAAGATTTCTGATACTTCGAAAAGTCGCTTCACGTTTTATGTGGGTATTTATGTAAAGCCGGACGAAAACCCATGGGTACACCCAGGAGTTTTTTCCTGAAAAGGATTTAGCTAATTATGCACACGTGCAGTGGCACCATTAATTAAACAAATAAATGACACCTTCCCAAAACAACCACTCAAGTTTAATCAGATAATACAGTACAAAATAAGTTTTGTACCTCTTCCAAGGTGGCTTCCAGTGGAGAACACACGTGATGGTGTTAATAGCACACGTGTCGTTTTGAACGTCTGGATACTTACGTTTGCATCTATCAGTTGTTTGAGAGCAAACTTACTTATCAGTTGTGAATATTTTTGGTATTCATTAAGTCATACATTCCAGCATGCATTTTATAAACGTCGAAAACAGCATACAGCAGGAAAATACCGTTATAAATGGTGTCAAAACTGTAATGACAATAAGCCAACTCTTTGGAGCGGCTCCTTACCCGACAGAACAAATTCTATATCCAGAATGGAAACTGAGTTCTACTCAAAAAATGTTCAAAATTGTACACGTCGCGTGGATGACTTTCCTCTTTGGAATATTTTGCTACTGTACTGGATCTGTTTACTTAAGAACATCCCACAACGAGACTTCCTACTCTTTGATGTTATATCGATTGCAATTTGTGCACCTGTTTGTAAACATGTTTGTGGCATTTATTGTATTACAAATCAATACAGCAAAATATCGGTTGTTCGTTAATTCGATGCGAACTCTCGTTCAAGCGATTCCTTTGAACATTTTAAAATGTATCGTTCACATTTCTGTTCTGAAACAACGAAGAATTTTGTTGATCACGGGTGCAGTTTTGCTTTTGTGCATCTTCTTTCAATTCTTCACTGACAATTCCATCACTCTTAGTTTCATGGTAGTCGGTTATTTTTTCGTTCCAATTTGGATTCTGATATTAGCCATAACGCAATTTACCTTCTTTGCAACGATGTCACTCGAAACATGTAAAGTTATGAATCGACTAGTGAAAAGTTTGATTGATAAACAAAACTGCTCTAGTACGGAGAAAATTTCCTGCACATTGGACACTATGCGATGCAAAATGTTAATCATCAAAAGTTTACTCACCGATTTGGGCCGTTTGTATGGAGTTCTCATTGTCAACACAGTCCTCAGCGGAGTTTCTGCCACAGGGCTAGAACTTCTGGAACTGTATCACTTTATTCAAGAGCCCGATTACTCCGTCGAAGGAATAGTGTATTTCGTATACACTTTAACTTGGATTGGCTTTCTTTTAGCTGAAGTCCTTCTCTGTATTCGGCCTTTTTATTTGGTGCAGAAGGAGGTTTGTCTGTTTTTTTCTTGTTATTTTTTTTAACTCGAATAATAAAGTAAATTTTTTCAGATAGTAAACCTTGGACTAAACTTGTGTAGTTTAAATGACATTCGACTCTTCGAGATGGTATTTTACAAGTGAGATTTAGAGTAGTTTGTTTGCTTTTAACCCATGATTTATTTTTCTTAAATCCAAAAAAGTCTGACAGGTTCGCCCAACAAATTCTAGTTTCGTACAAAAATACTGTAGCTTGTGGCGTTGTTCCACTGGATATGCGAATTTCAGTAGCGGTAAGTGAGATTTTATGTATTTTCAAGATACACACTTACTTCAAAAATCTTTTTGTAGATCGTTACAACGCTATTCACCTTTTTCGTGTTGATGATTCAAGCCAAAAATACAGCCGAGAGAGCCTTGCTTTCAAATTAAATTGAAAATAACTTTTAGGTAAAGCTGCTCTAGACAGGCACACGACGGGCAATGTGACAAACCTCGAACCCTGAAGATAAGAGGCGGGCCTCGAGTCGTTAGAGGAGAGGTCAGGCCTCAAACCGTCAGGCGGAGAGGTTTGTGTGGTCAACCCCGAGTCTTTATGATAAGGGGTCGGGTCTCGAGTCGTAAGGGTTCAGGCCCCTTATCAACAAGAGGAGGGGTGCAAGTGGTCACCTCGAGTCATTACGAGGAGAGGTCAGATTTCAAGTCGTTAGAGGAGAAATCGGGCCTTGAATCGTGCACAGAAGAGGTAATACTCGAGTCGATGCGAGGAGGGGTCGGATCTCCAGTCGTTAGAAGAGAGATCAGGCCTCAAGTCGCGAAGAGGAGAGGTTGGCTCGCAGTGATCGCAAACTTAACTCTTCTAAGGGGGGGGCTCTGATAAGAGCCGATTGGATAGGGAGCAAGCGAGGAGGAAGCACAGAGGAACAACACACATCTACTGGCACCTTTCATTTGGTGGTTTATTTCACTATGTTTACTGTAAACACATTTCTCTCACTGTTGCTGGATATCAATTCTTCCTCTGCTTCCGGTGGTCTTGGACTAGACCACGCCTGACTGGATCGCCTCCTCCTGGATTGGCCACTCCACTGGACCGATGCTGCCACGATGGTGGTTAAAATTAGACTGATGATGCAACGCGCGGGAGCGCGCGTTTTTATACCTTCGTCTCGTCGGCTGCTGCTCGCTGATTGGCTGGCGTTCATCTGGCGTTCTTCCACTCCCGCTCTTTTCTCAGTCCTCTTGTCGGACTGAGCATACTCCCCACCGGAAAGTTAGAAGTTGTCCCGATTGGTGGTTGTCCTCGAACTTTCTGGAACCTTCGAATCAGCAGTATTCGGCGACACATCGCTTGTCAGTGGCTCGCTTGCTGGAATGCGAACCCGAGCTGCTGAACCTGGCATGAAATCCCGGTTGGTGGTTGACGTCGATCTTTCTGTAACCTTCGACGAATTTTCTAGAACCTTCGAATCAGCAGTGTTTGGCGACGTACTTCTTGTCAAGGGCCCACTTGCTGGAATGTGAACCCGGGCTGCTGAACCTGGTATGAATTTCGATTCTGCTGGACCCACTTGCTTTGATCGTTCGATCTTGTTGCGATGCTGCGATTGAAGACTCGCCTCTTCTGGGGGACCAATTGTTGCTGGCAACTATCAGGCTGATGCTGTTGTATTGGCAGTGCTCAAACCCATTCAAGCCGACTCTCGATTGCCATGGACACCTCTTCATAAAGAGCCGCGATGATCTCTTGATGGTGCTTCGTGTACTTGGCCTTAGAGTACTCGACACTTCGTTGATTCACTCTCAGTTGAGCTGCAGTTAGCCCAATTATCTAGTGGTTGACTCGTTTCAGAACCATATTTACTCGCTGGATGTTGCGTTGCACCAATCCACGGATGTAGATAAGCGCTTCAAGCCTCTGGTATTCACTCGCTGAATTCGGTTTCATCTTCTCTTGTTTGCTTTTTGCTTCCTCCATGCTTCGCTCACATCACGTTGCTTCCCGATCTGCTCTCTCAAAGGCGGAGGTATTCCGTCGGAATGGACTGTAGGAGCGGCGCTTGGCAAAACAACCACTGATGGGACGCACTCCCCCTGCAGGAGCGAGCCTCTTCTAGACAACCCCTGGTGGTTGACTCACCAGTGGAGGCAGGTCCTCGGACTTGCTGCCTGGAGGCCAAGGCCGGTCGATCACTGACGCCACAGTGATCGCAACTAAACTCCTCTTAAGGAGGCTCTGAAAAGAGGCGATTGGACCGAAAGCAACGAGGAGGAAGCACAGAAGAACAACACCAATTCAGTACTGGAACATTCTGGATTTTATTCTCTCGGACTATTTACACTCATTAACTTTGTCACTGTACGAGTCGTCTGATAATCGGCTTCCTTTCCTCGGGTAGTCTCAGAGAAGGCCACTGCTGGCTGGCTCTTCTCTTCTCTTCCGCTGCTGGTCGCTCTGCTGGATCGATGTTGTCGCGTTGATAGTTGAAAATACACTGATGATGCAACGCGCGGGAGCTCGCGTTTTTATACCTTCGTCTCGTCGGCTGCTGCTCGCTGATTGGCTGGCGTTCATCTGGTGTTCTTCCCCTCCCGCTCTCTTCTCAGTCCGCTTGTCGGACTGAACATAATTTTTTTTTTAAATATTCCTAGATCGTTGTACTCCATTTCCCCGAAAACCATTGCCCAGAATGAAAAATCACCAGAATTTCAATCACCAGAAATCCACTTCCCCAGATGTTTTTTTCCCAGAATGCACCATTTACCAGTATTTTTTTCCCAGAATGAATCATTCCCCAGAAAAAAATTTACCAGAATGAACCATTTTCCAGAAAAATTTTCGCCAGAATTGCCATTTCCCAGAAAATTTTATATGTTTATCCAACCTGAAATTCAAAAAATTAAAAAAAGGTTTTTTCCACAAAAATTGGATTCCCAGATTACTATTTTTTTGCGGCAAAGCCGCAACCAATGAGGATGAAAGGGCCGAGGCGGCACAAAGCCGCCGAAGCTCCCAAATCCAAGGTGGCTGCCGACCCGCCGTCGGCAGCGGCGGCCTTAAGACATTGGTCTAGGTCTGCCGGGGCTTCCTAGGTCTGCATGAAAGCGAGGGGTGATTCCTTAGCCCCGTTCGCCACGCGACAGCGTGAAGGACAAAACGTCTTTCAAGTTCGAACGCGCAGCGTGAGGAGTCGGATACCAAAACGGTTTTTTAAAGGAGCATGGTAAGCATTGCATCAATTTAAGTACCCAAACCATAAACAAAGCACAATATTGATTCTAAAATAAATTTATTTGGAAAATTTCAAAGTTGTAGTCATTTAAAAAATCATTTTGAAAAAAAATAATTTCGATTCATATGAAATTTACAAGAATTCATTAGAAAAAAACAATTAAAAATACTAGAGGAAAAAATCTGGGATTTGTGCCATTCTGGGAAATGGTCCATTCTGGGAAAAAAAATTCTGGCAAATGGTGCATTATGGGGAATTTTTTTTCTGGAAAATGGTTCATTCTGGGGCTTGATTTCGGGTATTTGTCATTCTGGGAAAAATTCATTCTGGGCAATGGTTTTCGGGTAAATGGGATACAATCTTCCTAGATGCCTGTAGACAATCTTCCGCCTCAATTAGCTTTTTCTTGTCCAGCTTGATTTTGTTCTCTTGTCTATAAAAAGTACGAGCTGTTAAAAGAAAACTGTTTTGCGCATTTGCCCTTTTCAAAAATCGATACTGAATGAATATAGGTATATCTCAGACGGCAGGAAAGTTACTGTTGTCACCAATCAAAGCGTATCATGGCGCGTTAAATTGAGAAGAAAATTTCACATCCAAAATGGAGCTGCACTTCACACCAAATACAAACAATACGTAAACTAGTAGTATTTATTCAACCAGATTTTCCGTTTTCTCTCCTTAATAGTCCAAAACTGATTTAAAACAAATATCCAAATCCATCACTTCTCTCGGAGCTTTCTGAAGGTTTAAGTCCGACACGAGTAACGGCTGACCTACAAATTAATAAATAATGACTTGCTGCAGCATTGTCCCGCGGTTTTTGTCACGACGACATGGCATCCACAAGTGACAGTTAAATAGTGTTGTTAGCATGTCAGTTTTCATTCTATGCTACCGATAAAATCTAGTGCTTTTACATCGAAAGTCCATTCCAGGCACCGGCGACAATAAAACATTTTGAACGAGCGCATCCTAACTATAGGGGAGAGTGGGGATACTTGATCCCCTTTTCTTATTTGCACCATATCTTTTTGGAAAAATTTAGCAATTCGCCGTCTTTGACATTTTCTGACAGCTTGTAACTTCAAGTTTCTATGCTCCAAAATTTGGAACGATACTTGAACCCGTTGATGAACTAGAAGCCTTTTCGTGGGAGTAAAAAAATTGCGATTTTTCTGAAGTTAGGGGAGACTTGATCCCCTATTGAAGGAGACTTGATCTTTTATTCAGGAAGCCCTAATCCTTGTATAAAAATCAAACAAAACCCCAAGATAGAATGTTAATTGACTATTTTGGTCATGTTTGTTCTCATTTCACAATTTATAAAGTCTGCTTCATTTAATATTGGAACAAATTCTTTTGCTCATTGTGGCGCTCCTAGTGGACGGATTTGGAAACTTTTTTCACCCACGTGTCGGAAAATTCATTACCTTTCACCATGTATTTATGTCATAACACCAAACGATAGCATTTTGTAAACAACCGCCATGGAAGCCGAACGGAGAGATCAAATTGTGCACAGTTTTCTTACGAGTACGAAAACGAGAATTTCTTCGAAACAGCATTGAATAATTTTTTTAATTTTTTTTATGAAAGAGTAAAGAAAATGCTACATTTGTATGAAAAACAAATTATGAATTCGTTAATAAATGACTGAACTACACGCAATTTTTTGTGTTCCAATATTAAATGAAGCAGACTTTACATCCGTCGAACTTGGTCAGCACTTGGTCGTACAGCTTTCGAGCACGGATTCTGGCCACATTGTTCTGCTTCAGCGTCTGATTTGGCTGTTTGCTGGCTCGGAATGACCTTATTCCTTCCCGGAGACGAATTCGTCGCACCGTACTGTGAGCGGCCTGGAACTTATTGGCCAAATCGCGGTCTGGAAGATTGGGATTCCTCTTGACGGCCTTGATGACTTTCCCACGCAGTTTCCGGTCGACAGTTCCACTCCGACGCTTCGAATGCGGCTTCCGAGCCGTCGTCAATGTTTCCTTGTACTGCTTGATAACACGCCATACGGTATTTCTGGGCATTTTAAGCTGTTTAACTAGCTTCGATGCCGACAACAATGGATTTTCAAGAAAACTGTGCACAATTTCATCTCTCCGTTCGGCTTCCATGGCGGTTGTTTACAAAATGCTATCGTTTGGTGTTATGACATAAATACATGGTGAAAGGTAATGAATTTCCCGACACGTGGGTGAAAAAAGTTTCCAAATCCGTCCACTAGGAGCGCCGCAATGAGCAAAAGAATTTGTTCCTATATTAAATGAAGCAGACTTTAGCAGACATAAGAAGAAAATTCTAGAACTTTGTCTCAACGCTAAAAACATTGCATACTTAAAGGGACTATTTTTTTTATAATTAAGAGAAAATTAATTATTTTTGCTCTTTTCTTCAGACAATTGTTTAATAAATATTAGTTTTTGGATATATATAAGTAGTTTCGTAATCAGCAATCAAAACGATCAATTCAGAAGTAGAATATGCCGTTTGGAAGGGGGATCAATTGTACCCAACTCTAGGGGATCAATTGTACCCATAATCAACATTTTAGAAAACTTTTTCTGAAAAAAGTTGAGAGTTTTCCATTGCTTCGAAAATATGGCATTATGAAGTTCATTTTACGCTCGAACGATTGATACATTGGACCAAATATTTTTTTCATAATTTTCCCATGTAAGGAACATTTTAAAGTGATGAAAAAAGATCTTCAAGTTACATTTTGTGAAATTTTTCAAACAAAGTTCAATTACTCAAACAATTATTTTGTTAAAAAATTTTAAACTACAAGCATTGTTATTTTGCTCATTTTGGTACATTTTTCTAGAACATTTGATCTTTGTACGACATTCCAGTTTCGAGATATAGCTAAGGAATCAAGTATCCCCAGGGATCAAGTATCCTCATTCTCCCCTACTGTTGTTCAGTCAAATTTGTGGAACTAGTCAACATAGTTCAGGGCCAATCGTGATTCTACGGTCTGAATCAAATTTAGCGTTTTCGTTTTTGATTAGCGGAAAAAAACCATTTTCTTAGTAAAATACTGAAACACATAGAAGATTTTTTTTCCAGTTCTACATTTCCACTCGAAGAAATCCCAGTCAAAGATGTAAATTTTAACTGTTCAAAACGAGATCAAGGATCGTTCGGCGACATCTTTGGATTGAATCATCAAGATGAAATATGTGGTTAATGTTGCAACGATCTACAAAAAAAAATTAATTTAAAAAAGAGTGATGCTTTAACGAACGCAACCAAAGTCACCGTAACACCTATTCGCATATCCAATGAAACTATGCCACATAAAACAGGTTTTTTGCACAGAACGAGAATTTGTTGGGAGAATCGATCAGACTAGAAAAACGCATTACAAAAAGATTAAAACCCTGAACAAATTATAAAATGTTTAGATATTTTCTTAGAAATAAATACCATTTCAAACAGCTGTTTGTTATTGACGTTGCACAAGTTAAGGCCCATTTTTGTTATCTGAAAAATATTATATTACTAATTTTTTTCCCTTGTTTAGAACATACAACTCACTCACCTCTTTGTGTACCAAATGAAAAGGGAAAAGGCATAACAAGACTTCAAGCAACATGAAAATCAAATACAGCACAGTGTACAAGAAGTATACAACTTCGTTCGTGGAATAATTGGGTTCTTGAAAATACTGATAGATTTCTAAGAGCTCTAAACCCGATCCAGTAATGTTGCCCAAAACTGTGTTGACAATTAGCACTCCATTTAAACGGCCCAAATCGAATAGCAATGTTTTGATGGTTAACATTTTGTAACGTATAATATCTAACGTGTAAGAAATTTTCTTCGATTTCGAGAGGTTTTGTTTTTCAATTAAATCTATAACTATTTCATTCATTACTTTACAAGTTTCGAGTGACATCGTTGCAAAGAATGTGAATTGGGTTATGGCTAATATCAGCATCCATTCGGGAATAAAAGAATATCCAACAGCTACAAAACTTAAAGAGTATGAATTGTCAGTGTAAAACTGAAAAAATAAAAACAACAAAACACTGACACTCAAGACTAAAACTAATCTTCGGTGCCTAAGAACTGATGTTTCAACTATAAGTTGTACTTTGTTCAAAGGAATGCCCTGAACAAGAGATCGTATGGACTCAACAAACATTTGATACTTTGACAAATTTATCTGAAAAACAATCATAACCATAGACATGGTTACGAAAAGGTGCACAAACTGCAAACGAAATAGGATCATAGAGAAGGAAACTTCATGATCTAAAGTTTTTGAAAATATAGACCGAGTACAATAGCAAAAGGTCCCAAAAAGAGTAATTGTCCATAAAATTTGAAAAATTTTGAAAATTTTTTGGGTAGAACTCAGTTTCCATTCCCGATGCAATATCCGTTCTGTGGGGTACGGAGCTGCTCCAAAGAGTTGGCTAATGGTCATCACAGTTTTGACCCCATTTTTAATAATATATTCCTGCTCCACAAAGTCCTCGTTATTGATGAAGTACATCGTTAACACTAAGCAAATGTTGAATGGTACAATTTAGTTTGCGACCGTAGTGATTAGTTATCCTCAAACGACTGTTGAACGTCGACAATCTACCTAATATGAAAAACATACAAGTAGGTACCTTGTTAATTATTAATTCATAAACAAACATGTTGAATTTGTTTGATACTGGAGCCATCCGGTGTATTCGTTTCAAATGGAATCAATTGGTTTTATTTACAAGTGGCATCTTAACTTAATGAATCAATTGCACGAAAAGAAGGCGTTCATCGAAAGATGTTCACTTTATGTTTGTGAGGTCAAACGTACATAAAGGGTGATACGGTCAAAATTTGGTCAAGGAAAAACGCGTGTAAATCGGCGAAATCGTTTATTTAAAAAATCAAATTAAATTTCTTTTTCAAGTTTAATTAGTATAAAATTCAGAAAAAATATTCAGCTAGGCTTCCGCTTTTCCAAATCCGAATTGCCGGGCCAAACGCTTAACCCCTGCCATCAGATTTTTTACAGCCACCTTGTCCACCTTCTTCGCCGCAGAATGCCAGTTTGCTTTGAACTGCTGCTCGTCCTTAGCAGTTTTTTTGGTCTTCTTTAGGTTCCGCTTGACAATAGCCCAGTATTTCTCAATTGGGCGGTGCTCTGGCGTGTTGGGAGGGTTCTTGTCCTTGGGAACCACCTGCACGTTGTTGGCGGCGTTCATGGCCTTTTTACCGTAATGGCAAGATGCCAAATCCGGCCAAAACAGTACGGAACAACCGTGTTTCTTCAAGAAAGGCAGCATACGATTATTCAAACACTCTTTCACGTAAATTTCTTGGTTGACAGTCCCGGAAGCTATGAAAATGCTGCTTTTCAAGCCACAGGTTCAGATGGCTTTCCAAACCAGATATTTTTTCGCGAACTTTGACAGTTTCATGTGCTTGAAAATATCTGCTACCTTTCTCCTTCCTTTTGCCGTATAAAACTCCTGTCCCGGAAGCTGCTTGTAGTCGGCTTTGACGTAGGTTTCGTCGTCCATTACTGTTGGAACTTGACTCGTGGACTGTATGTAGAAGGGCATTGGGAACGACCACTGGATGCCCGCTCCCCTTGCGGGATTGGGCCGGACAGGGCCACCCCCTGTGGTTGCCCAACCAGTGGAGGCAGGTCATCGGGGGACGCTGCCTGGAATGCCAAGACTAATCGACGATTGCCACCAAGACTCGCTAAACTCTTTCGATGGCTCTTAAAAGAGCCGTTTGGGGGGTGGCAATTGAGAACCGGGAGCAAAATCGTTGGAGCAGCAAGCACTGAGAAAAACCCACTTCACTTAGCTTTTCATGTTGTTTATTTCATCACTGTTTCTCTGAGTTTTCTTTTCCTTCTTTTTAGCAGCACGATTTCCTTGCGCAACTCTATCGGCTCCGTCCGAGCACGATGATGGTGAGAAGCTTTCAGCCCTAGCTGCTTCTCTCTCTGGCTGTTGATTCGCTCTCTGGTTGCTGCTTCGGCTTCTCTCTCGCTTCGCTTCTTCGGGATGGTTTCGGTTCCGCGATTGAATGAAAACTGAACTCGCTCGACGAACGGGACCACGGTTTTTATAGCCTCGGCTCGTCGCGCGCTGCTCGCTGATTGGTCGATGGTTTTTCTCCCCGCTCTCCCGCTTCGGACCGCTTACCTTCTTGCGGTTGCTCTCCTTCGGCTCGCGCGTTTTCTTCAGTCCGTTCTACGGACTGAACAATTACCACGCAGTCAAACTTCGTCAGCATCGTCGTGTACAGCCTCCACCAGTTCGCATTCGACCGCGTTACCGATCGGACGTTTTTTTCCATTCGCTCTGCGTAAAGTGTAGTATTTTCTCTCTTGCGTTCTCGAGTATTCTCGATCACGGACATCCTTTTCACGCGAGTTTCCAGTGCCAGTGTGGTGTTTATTCAGCGAAACATCGCAATTAGTGTTTTCTCACTCCGAGATGGGGGAAACTCCCCCAGTGTGGGGCGGGGCACTTAACCCGCCAGGAAATCGAAATATGAGAACTGTTCCTTCATGGATGGACCCGTTTGGAGAGTTTGGCGATATGCAATTTCTCCGAATGAAACCATCCGGCCTCCAAAAACTTCCCAAAAACCCCTTCATCATATCGATGACTGTCGAAAAATACGTCGGAAAAATTGACGGAGAGAATCCTACTGACCGAGGGGAGAGTTATCTCCTTAAAGTCAGGAATTCCGCTCAAGTCAACAAGCTGCTCAAACTGGATCGACTGATAGACGGCACTCCGATCACCATCGAACACCACCCGACCCTTAACCTTTGCCAGTGCGTGGTGTCATGTGAAGACGCTGCGGGACTAAGTAACGACGATCTGCAAAGTTTCCTTGCCGATCAGGGCGTTACGAAAGTTTATCGTTTTCTAAGAAAATCCGGCGAAAAAACGGTTCCGACCAACTCGATGGTACTCACCGTTAAGGGCACCACTCCTCCTCCTCATATCTTCTTCGGATTCATCCGCATCGCAACTCGGCCATATTACCCCCGCCCACTCTTGTGCTACAACTGCGGCACATATGGCCACTCGAAGCTGCGCTGCAAAAATTCCCCCATCTGCATCGACTGTGGTGACTCTGAAGTTCACAAGGACTGCCCCAATGAACCGCACTGTGTCAACTGCCAAGGAACCCACTCATCCATAAACCGGAACTGTCCCATCTTTCAAGAGGAACAAGCCATTGTCCGCCTCAAAGTCGACTTGGGAATTTCCCAAGGCGAGGCCGTCAAGGTTTACAGAAGCCGACTACAGCGCCAAAAAGAAGCCACCGGACGAGCTCAAGCCGAAACCCTTAAAGACGAGCGGATCCGTCAACTGGAAGCCCAAGTTTCTCAACTTCTGGAACAACTGGCCAAACTCAAGGACAATCTCAACGAATCTACTCTTGTTGGGGGTTCCACAACCACTCAAGAGGATTCCGACGACTCCAGCTGCGACTCCGACCGTGACGGCGGCAACAATCGTCACACGACGGTCATCCGTACACCAAGCAACACGTCCACCCCGAAACGGAATAGGCAAAACAGTTCCATCGAAAGCCCTCCCAGCCAGGTAACAACACCGAAGAAGATGAAGAAGCCAGCCATACCAGGTAACCTCTCAAGTCCCCCATCAAACTCAATTGGTAAGTCATCCTAACTCGACTTTGAGAAATTCTTACTTCCGAAAACCAAACCACTTTATTTTAAAAAAAATGGCTTATTCTACCCCCAATTCAATCTCCCAAATGTTCACAAACAACTGCAGTATAACATCCACCAGTAAGAACCCCAAAAAATCTCCTGCCCCTAAAAAATCATTAATCTTTGCCGTTCAATGGAACACACGAGGATTAACAAGCCGACTCCCAGACATCCAATTACTAATGCAGAGATTCTCCCCACAAGTTTTGGCCATTCAGGACATTCTCTGCAACTCTTCAGTACCGCAAAATCTCATCAAGGGTTATCAATTGCATATCTCCAGCAACCCAAGCTCCCGACAAGGCGCTGGCCTTGCAATTAAAAATGGAATCCCCTACGATCTGATCAATATTAACTCCACATTGAATGTTATCGTTGCCAAGCTGCATTACCCGTTCAACATTACTGCTGTCTCTCTCTACATCCCACCTCAAACTACCTACTCTGACTTCACTGAAAAGATCGACGATTTACTCCCACAAATTCCAACACCATTTATTATCATGTCTGACCCAAACGCCCACTCTCTGTCATGGGGCAGTTCACACACATCTAGGAAGGGATCTTATTTAGAAAATCTTGCCATAGCCCATAACCTAACCATCTTGAACAACTCTCAACCCACCCGCCTAGACCCTTCTACAGGTAACATGTCCGCCCTGGACCTCACGATGGTCTCATGGGAGCTAGGCCCAAAGTTTTGCTGGAATGTCCTCGACGACTGCCATGGCAGTGACCATTTTCCCATCCTAATCAAAATCCAACATCCTACCCCGCAAAACACTACCAGGCCTCGATGGAAGTACGATAATGCCGATTGGCTTGGTTATCAACTTGACGTTGACAGCCTCCTATCAACTCATAACCCTACTTGCGTTCAAACTTTTTCCACAATTATTCTAAAATCCGCCGAAAAACACATCCCCCGCACTAGTGGTATGCCCGGGAAAAGCGCCGTCCCCTGGTGGACCTCCGAGGTTAGAGATGCCATCAAATTACGGCGAAAAAGACTACGCGCTCTTAAACGTATCCCCAACGATGACCCTCGAAAAGAATCTGCTCTCGCCGACTACAAAATCGCTCGGTCCTGTTCAAAACGAGCAGTGAAGGACGCTAAAATCGCAAGCTGGCAGAAATTTACCGAAGAAGTACATCCAAATACCCCCTCCAATGTACTTTGGGCAAAAATCAAGACCCTCAACGGGGACTCCCGTAAAAACCCCTACCACATCCTGCTTAACAACAAATACACCAATGATCCTTCTACCCTAGCCAACTCCTTCAGTGACCTCTTTTCCTCAGTCTCAACTTCATCCAACTCTCCTCTACCCGATCTTCCCTCCACACCCAGTCATATAAACTCCGACTACAATAGCCCTTTCACCGTCGATGAACTGGAGTTTTCCCTTCGAAAAGTGAAAGGCCTATCCGCCGGCCCAGACGAAATAGGATACCCCTTACTAAAAAATCTATCACTCCTCGGCAAAAAGTGTTTCCTTAACATCCTTAACCTCATCTGGTCGGAAGGGAAACTTCCCGACAGCTGGAAGACTGGACTAGTCATACCTATTCCCAAACCAAAGCAAAACCTACACCTGATCGACAATTATCGCCCAATTACCCTTCTTGATTGCTCCGGGAAAATCCTAGAAAGGATGGTAAACCGTCGTCTACAAACCATCCTAGAAAAACGAAAGCTTCTAGATTCTCGACAGTTCGCTTTTCGGACCGGGAGGTCTACCGACGACTATTTCGTAGAACTAGAATCCATCCTTTCAACCTCCTTAAAAAAACACCAACACGTCGAATGTCTCTCGCTCGACCTGTCGAAAGCGTTCGACAGGGTTGACAGACCGGCAATAATCACCCAACTGGTCAAATGGGACCTTGGTGGGAGGATGCTCCAATACATCAAAGATTTCCTCACTAACCGATCCATTCAAGTACTCATCAATGGAGCTCGTTCATCCGTTAAACCAATTCTTGGAGGAGTGCCTCAAGGCTCTGTTATTGCCCCCACTCTATTCCTAATAGCGATAAACACACTCTTTCACACAATCCCAAACAACATCGACACACTAGTGTACGCTGACGACATACTCCTAATCTCCACTTCTCCTTTTGCTAGAATGGCTCGAAGAAGACTGCAATCGGCCGTCAATTCGGTTGCAGGGCCCCTACCGTTGGATTTCAGTTTTCTCCCTCCAAATCATCCCTTCTTCATTTCGGCCCTAACAGAAGAAAACTCAAAAAAATTCCTCCACTAACAATGCTTAACCAAATCATCCCACTGGTGCATTCTTCCCGGATATTAGGAGTGTGGGTTGATGACCGCCTAAACTTTAAGTGCCACATGAATCAAATTAGAAAGAATGCCATTAACAAGCTCAATATTCTTCGAATTCTCACCAACAAAACCAGTTTTGCCCATCGAGATTCCCTTTTTCGATTTCTCCACGGCTGGCTTATTCCCTCTATCCTTTACGGCCTCGGTTTTACCAGCCTGGCACTTGACGAAGTTATCAAAAGACTGGAACCACTCTACAATAACTGCATCCGAACAATTAGTGCCGCATTCTGTACCAGCCCTATTGATTCTCTAATGGCCGAAAGTGGGCAACTTCCTTTCAAATTTCTTGTCGCTAAACACCTTTCCTCCAAAGCTATTCGTTCTCTTTCCTATCAATGCCCCCCAGACTCACCGTTGGTCCAAAGAACCAACTCACTATTAGTGGAACTTGCCGGAATTACTCTCCCATCAATCTCTTCAAGAAAAGGGCTGAAAATCAAATTTTGGAACGACCCCACACCTAACATTGATCTGTCCCTGAAACATAAAATCAAAGCTGGGAGCCCCCCCGCGATTGTTTTGCCCTTCTTCCGTCAACTGGTTGATGAAAAGTACCTTGAACTGCCCCACATCTACACCGACGGTTCCAAGACCAACAATGGTAATGTCGGATGCGGCATACACAATGGTATCTCCGACCGAAGCTTGCCTCTCCCTAAATCCTGTTCTGTTTACAGCGCCGAAGCCTACGCCATACTAGAAGCAATACAAATGTCAGATCCAGGTGCCGTTATCTGTTCAGACTCGGCCAGTGTTCTGACGGCGTTGGCTGCCGGCAACGTACTACACCCATGGGTCCACACCATCTCAGAGACAGCTCCCCAGAAAAACATCGTACTCTGCTGGGTGCCGGGTCACACCGGTATTCAGGGCAATGAGGTGGCCGACCGACTGGCATCCGTCGGTACAGAGCTTTCCCCTCCCTCAATTGAAATCCCGCAATCTGACGCCACTCGATTCATTCACAAGACAATAAGAAATGCCTGGAATATAAAATGGTTCAACCATTCACACGCCAAAATGCGCGAAGTTAAAAATACCACCGAAAAATGGTCCGATAGACCAAGTCAACCTGAGAGGCGAGCCCTCACCAGGCTACGTACCGGGCACACCCGACTTACTCACGCCCACATAATCACCAAAGATGAACCCCCCCTATGTATATCCTGTCATTCCCCAATAACCGTCAAACACATCCTCACCACCTGCCACCAATACCTCCCTCTAAGACAATCCTGTGACCTATCCCCAAGAATACGCCAAACCCTTTCCAACTGTCCTTACGAAGAAAAAAAACTTATAACTTTCCTCACCAAATCCAAACTTCTCTTCGAAATATGACTCATCATTCAATGTTTGTTTTTTACTATCTTTCCCTTTCCTTTCTACATAAATCTTGAGAAAGCACAAGATCTTCTCTTTAGTAACTCTAACTATCTTTTCCCTTTAAAAAAAAAAAAAAAAAAAAAAAAAAAAAAAAAAAAAAAAAAAAAAAAAAAAACCGAAAAAAAACAAGAAAAAACCGAGGAAAAAAAATTACAAAAATCCAAAAAATGCATACAAAAACAATGAGAAATCTGCTTGCCAACAACGTGAAACGGTTTGATCTACGGGATGAATAAGCAAACAAGTTTAAAATCCCAGATAAAAGAAAAAAAAAAAAAAAAAAAAAAGTGTACAGCCTCCGGGATCGCGCTTTGGCCGTTCGTATTTTGTTCATCATCGCGATTTGGAGTCACTACCTTCTTGTAAGTCGAAAGTCCGGCTCGTTTTTTGGCTCGATGCACGGTTGTAGACGATACACCCAGCTTATTTGCGGCATCTCTGAGAGAGAGGTTAGGGTTTCGCTTGAAACTACCGGCAACTCTCTTTGTCGTCTCAACGACTTCCGGTTTTCGATTTCCCCCTGATCCAGACTTCCTGGCTGTTGACAAACGTTCCCCAAACACTTTAATTACATTTGTAACGGTTGATTTGCAACTTTTAGCGATTTGGCCAGCTTTGCGTGCGAGTAGCTCGGATTTTCGCGATGCGCGAGCAAAATTTTGATACGCTGCTCTTTTTTCTTGGACGGCATTTTGACAACTGAAGAGTGAATTCCAAAATCAAAATAGGAGCAACATTCCACACACACACACCTTCAAAATGAGGGGTGTTCAGGTTTTTTAAATGCAAAATTGAAAGAAATACGTCAAGTTGATATTGACCAAATTTTGACCGTATCACCCTTTACATTAGGTCGAATGGAAAGCAATCGAAAAACATCTTAAATTTCAATCATGGTTATGTTGTCATTCTTACGAACTCGTATTACGCCACACGTGTGATGCCTTCCTTAGTGAATGTTATTGACTGATTTTCGATACAGAAATTATTGGAGGAAAGGATTTCTCAATGTTTAAGAAACTTAGTTCTCTTGCCATCATAACAACTGAATATATTTAATCTGATACAGCTCTTGTAACCAAATTGCCCGATTGAAGCATCAAAACGAAATAGGTCGATAACGTTGCAGCAATCTGAAAACAGAAATAGAGTTTTAATAAGTATTTCTCTTGACACAGAATTAAAATAAAAAGTAAACAGACGGAAACAGCACAGTAATTCAAACTTTCAAACAAACTGAGCTAATATTAGTACCTTTTTTTCATACGGATTTAAAAAAAAATGTGAGAATAAAGATCATAAGTTTTCGTTGACCTTGCAGATAATTTTAATTTCTGTTTCATTAAAATCCATGTTTATTTGAATTATTTGCAATTAGGCTGTGGGAATGAAAACGTAAGCAGTTTCGACCACCTAAACAAAACTTTTCTTTGACAAACAAATTTTTGATACTTAAACCCACTTTTTAGCTTACTTACTTACTTAATGATCCCGCGCCGATCCTCCGATGCATAGGGCCGTTATAAAAGACCTCCAATGTTGACGATCCGGAGCCAGCGTCTTCACCAGGTCCCAGTCAAGATTCTCGTCGACAGTTCGGATTTCAGCGAACTGTCGAGTTTCTGGATCTGCCTCTTCTTCGATGTCCCTCTGGATTCCATTCAAGCGCCTCTCTGCAAATCTCGTTTTCATCTTTCGGTAGCGTGTGCCCAATCCATCTCCACTTACGTTCCCGAATCTCGATTTCTAGCGCCCTTTGATGACACCGGCGATGTAGTTCTTCATTCGAGATCCAGTTGCCACGCCACCAAGCGCGGATGATATTCCGCAGGCAGCGGTTTACAAATACTTGCAGTTTTCGCATCGTTACCGCATATGTGCACCAAGTTTCGAACCCGTACAGCAAATACGGATTTGACGTTTGAGTTGAAGATTCGGATTTTCGTTCTCAACTTATAGCTCAGCTACCATAAAACTGGAGGGATTTCCTGTGTTGATCTCCATCGATTTGGCCTTTCCGACATTGACTTTGAGACCTGCTGCCTTGGAACTTTCGGTGGGGTCGTTGCTCTTGGGTTGTGTCAGCCAGGTCAAGGTCGTTCAGTTGCTCCATTGTTGAAAGATTCTACGGCAATCCTCGGTTCGGTGCACAGTCGATCGATCCAGTCAAAATCTCATCCATTACGATTAGAAAAAGTAGCGGTGATAAGATACATTCTTGTCTCACTCCAGCAGATACCGGGATTGGTTCGGACAAGACACCGTCGTGCAAGACCTTGCACGAAAATACCTCGTATTGTGCTTCGATGAGATGGACTAGTTTCTCTGGAACCCCTCGTTGCCTTAAAGCCGCCCAGATATTTTCATGGTCAAGTCGGTCGAATGCTTTTTCGAAATCAACGACCACCAGCAGAAGAGAGCCCTGGAGTTCGTTGATTTGTTAAAGTATGGTTCGTAGCGTTGTGATGTGGACCACACATGATCGTCCGGATCGGAATCCAGCTTGTTGGCATCGGAGTTTAGCGTCGATTTTCTCCTGGATCCTGTTCAGAACCAATTTGAAGAGTACTTTGAGGGTTGTACAGATCAACGTTATGCCTCGCCAGTTACCGCACTCTGTCACGTCTCCTTTCTTCGGGACCTTTACGAGGATACCCTGCATACAGTCGGCCGGGAATGTTGCAGTATCCCAGATGTCAGCGAAGAACCGGTGCTTTCAGCATTTCAGAGGGATGCAATCGATCCTAGGTGCTTTGTTGGATTTAATGTTTTTGATCGCCGCTTCTATTTCAACCAGCTAGGGCGCTTCCGAGTTGACGCCATTTATGCGGCTTACTGTTGGCGCTTCGAGCTGCGAGTTCTGTTGACCATTGCTATTCGTGACTCGGAAGAGTTGTGCGAAGTGCGTAGTCCATCGTTTGAGCTGATCTATTCGATCGGTCAATAACTAACCTGTTCGATCTTTCAGCGGCATTAGTTCTTGCATCACTGAGGCGGCGAGAAATGTCATAAAGTAATGTCATAAAGATATCTCCATTGGCGGCAGCTCTTTCTCCCTCTTCAGCTAGGGAGTTTGTCCAGGCTCTCTTGTCTCGTCTACAAGCTCGTTTAACTGCCTTTCCAGCTCCGCGTATCGTAAGCGGGCGGCTGCTTTGGCTGACCCGGTACAAGCCTGCTCAATTCCGACATTCGCCTTTCTCCGATCTTCGACCATCCTCCAAGTTTCATCCGACATCCATTCATTTCTTCTTCCACAAACTTTACCGAGAGTACCATGGTTCGTCGTGATAAAGGCATTCCACACCATTGCTCTTCGACTGTTCCGTCTGTCGGCAATTCCGAGGCTCGGGATTCTAGCTGTTCAACGTTTGCCCTGTTCACCTCTAGATTCTCCTGTTTTAGTCGAAGTAAAAGACCGTTATTAAAACTAATTAACTTTTATTAACGAGAGCGATACGTACATAACGACGATTCAAGATAGACTGAACATTACACGCTGAATCATAAATCACCAACATGTAGTCAAATACAACATCTTCCCTTTTCTTAAATTCAAAAATCCAGTTGATAGTCGTTCAACTTTTTTGGAATGCGGGTGGTTCTCTTCGGACGGTGTATCTCGTTCGGTGTAACTGACGGAACCCTTTCCATCAATGATAGCGTTGGTGTAATCGATGATGATGACGTTTGCGATGTAAACAAATCATCTGATTCGTTTTGATTTGCTTTCTCCGAACTTGGTACTGCTTCCTGATTATCAGCTGCTATATTTGCTCGGTTGGTGTTTCGGTTTGGACAAATATCTGGAACAACAGCTTCCGTTGAATTTGGCTTCAGGTGAACCAGTGATCTGCGATAGTTTTCTCCGTTTGCTTGTACCACATACGATCTGTCGGTCAATCGCTTTTGGACGATACCAGGAGTCCAAAGATTGTCTGTTGATGGTGTAAGTTGAACAAAAACCGGAGATCCAGTTTGCAGTTCCGGTAAGTTACGAGTTGTCTTATTATAGTTTGCTTGGCTTCGTTGACGATGAGCTTCTATTTTAGCTGGTACATCCTTGACAATTTTCGGCTGCAAATTCGAAACTGCTGAAGGAACCCCGCACCGTGTGGACCTTGAGAAGAGACGGGCTACTGGACTCGATCCGATTTTATTTGGAATGTTTCGCCAGTGCAGCAAAGTATACCAGAAATCAGCACCGCTTTCGTTCGATTTTTTCAACAGTCGTTTTGCAAGTTTGACGGCCGCCTCGGACTTGCCATTAGCTTGCTGGTGGTAGGGTGCTGAGGTAACGAGCTCGATGTTCCATTCTGCTGCCAACTTCATCATCTTTTGGTTCACAAAATTGGTTCCGTTGTCAGTGAGCAATCGCTGGGGAATCCCGTGACGAGCGAAATTCATCTTGCAGACCGTTATCACTGTATCGGCTGAGAGATCCTTAAGAATGTCGATCTCGAAGAAATCGGAGTAGTGATCAACAGTGACGAGAAAATAACGTTTCGATCCCAAATACTCGGCCACAAATACGTCCATAGACACCAGCTGAAAAGGGTATACCGGTATCGCATGGCTTTGCATAGGTGGATTTGGCTGCGATGCCGCATACTTGGCGCAAATGAAGCAACTTTTTATCACCTCCTTGATTTGGGAGCTCATCCCAGGCCAGAACAAATTAGCTCGTGCTAACTTTAAAGTGGCCTCGATGCCATTATGACTCGTGTGGCAACAATCTATCAGCTTTCGTCTCAGCATAAATGGCACCAGAATACGGTCGTTTCGGAACACTAAACCATTTTGAGATGTCAATTCATGTCTATAGGTATGGTAGACACGCAAATTATCCGGCACACGATCAATAGATGAAGGCCAACCACCACGAATGAATTCAACAAGCGTCTGCATCGATGGATCCTTCTCTGTCTCGGTCTTGATTTCTTCCAATCGAGCGTCCGACACAGTCAGGTAATTCTTGAGGTCTAGACTTTTTAATTCACTAAACACTTGGTAAACATTGTGCTTCTGGAATTCCTCCGATTGTTCGGCCTCTGGAAGTGGTGCTCGGGATAGTGCGTCTGCTACGACGTTGTCCTTTCCAGTGATGAACTCTACTGCCAAATTGTATCTCTGCAAGTTCAGCAGCATATGTTGCAGCCTTCGCGGCGCAGTCAGAAGAGGTTTACGAAACACATTTATCAATGGCTTATGGTCAGTTTTGATGGTTGTCGAGGGATTACCAACAATAAGCTGATCAAAACGAATGCACGCAAATAGAATAGCCAATAATTCCTTCTCTATTTGGGCATAATTTCTTTCCGTTGCAGACAATGTTCGTGAAGCGTACCCAACAATGCCATTCTGCTGAAACACGGCTACCCCAAGACCAGTGCTGCTGGCGTCGCACTCGATTGACAATGGCAGGTGCATATCGTAGTACTTGAGCGTTTTCGTGTCGGCTACCAGAGACTTAATCCGATTGAACTCCTCGTTTTCTACAGCAGTCCATTTCCATGGTGTTGATTCGACAATCAATTTTCGTAGGTTAGACATGTTAGCGCTTAAGTTAGGGATGAATCGGCTTAGATAATTGACCATGCCGATAAATCGATGTACTTCCTTGGCATTAGTTGGAGCGGGATATTGTTTTATGGTGCTGATTTTGTCTTGATCTGCTTTCAACCCATGGTCAGTTAAAACATGTCCATAAAATTTAACTGAATTTTCGCACAACTTCAGTTTCGATCGATTGAGCTTAACGTTGCTGGCGTCAAGTTTGCATAATAACTTTTTCAAACGTTCGTTGTGATTCTGCAGCGCTTCTTCCAACGAATTACCAACACCATACACCAGCAAATCGTCGGCAATGCATTCCACTCCTTCTAAGCCTTCGATGACCTCCTGCAACTTGATCTGGAATATCTCCGGTGCCGAAGAAATACCAAAAGGAAGACGTGTCCAACGGTATCTCCCAAAAGGGTGTCCAGAATGTTGTTAGTTTGCTGCTTGCTTTATCCAGCACCACGTGCCAGAATCCCTTTTTGGCATCCACAGTAGAGAACACCTTGGCGTTTCCTAATTCGGGTAGAATTTCGTCTAGTGTGACAAACTGCAAATTCGGTCGTTTCAATGCCTTGTTTAACGGTACCGGGTCAAGACAAATGCGTACACCTGATTCGGGGCCTCCTCGTTGTACTATTACCAGGTTACTGACCCAGTCGGTGTGGTTGGTTTCCTTGACGATTATTCCATCTCGCTCCAATGACTCGAGTTCTTCTTTAAGTTTACCTCGGATTGCTATAGGTACACGTCGAGGTGGTTGAATAGACGGTGCAATGTTGAGATCAATCTCCAAGGAAATTTCTCCGGGAAGCTTACCATAGCCCGAAAAAAGATTAGGGTGGCTATCGACGATTTTTTGAGCTTTAACTCGATAAATGCTGAATAGATTCTTTGGGGGTTCAGAAGGAGCTTTTGATTTCTCGAAGGAGACACTGTGGCAAAACTTTACAAATCCTAGCTCCTGAGATGCTCTAGCCGATAAAAGTGGACGATGATTGCCTTCTACTACATGAAGCACTAATCGATATTTTTTATCATTTCTTCGGCAAGGTATTTTAACTTCTCCCATGTTATCGATCGGATTACCACCGAAACTTTGTAATTTTAATTTGGAAGGAAGAATCAAAGGGTTTCGCTTACCAGTATACTGCATCAGACAAGTGTACCCAATTAGGCTCGTGTTCGCACCTGTGTCCAGTTCACAGAGGACCTTTTTCCAGACGTTTCCGAATTTCATTTTCAGCTCAGCCGACACGCTGCCACCGGTTCCTGAGTTATCGAATATTCTGCCGATTTCCAACTCCTCCTCGGCTTCGTCCGTGGATGATTCACTGTCTGAGGTTGCTCCGGTATCCGAAGGACTGTCTTCTTTCACTTCCTTCACACGTTTGAACTTCTTGCTATGCTTCTTCTGCGACGAGCGGTACTTGCAAACTGCTTCATAGTGGTTTTTCCCGTTACATCGATAGCATTTCTTGCCGAAAGCAGGGCAAACTCCTTTTGCGAAATCGTGTTGTTCGCCACAAAACTTACACGTCGGTTTCCTTGGCTTGAAACTTCCTCGTTGCTTGCTGACTTTTAGTACATCCTTGGGCTGGTTTGCTGAAGTAGATGCTAGATCCTGAGAACGTTTGCTCGCTATCTCTTCGGCTCGGCACAGATCGATAGCTTTTCCAAGGTTGATATCCGCAATTGTCAGCATTTTGGTTCGTAGGTGGCTCCATTTGTTCGTGGTCACAATCTTATAAACGATGAATTCCTCTTCGAGCGCTCCTAATTTGGCCATCTTCGCTAACAGTTTGAGACGACCGTAAAACTCATCGATGGATTCCACTGGATTCTGAACGGCTTCGAAGAAATCCAATCGATCTATAATAATGTTTCTTTTCACTAACACTTTTGCTCTTATTGCCGCCAGAGCTGACGGCAGATCGACTTGCTGCGCTTCCGTTAGTTCAAAGTTAAAATACTTTCTTCTTGCTTGTTCTCCGATCACTGATAGAAGGAAACTCACTTTCCGGCCATTCTCCGCCGGTGGCCACCTGTCCATGCCAACGGCTTTCACATATTCGTTCCAAGATTTTTCAAAAAAGTCTAGATTTTCAGCCATGTCACCTTCCAAACATAATGGCGACGGCTGTGGAACAGTTACACTAGAGGCACTATGCTGCGGTCTTTCGGATTGGCCAGCTGCTGGCGCTACCGATTGCAGCAATTGCTGGAACATCTTCGTTTGGTACTCCAAAAACATTTTAAATTGTCCTTGATCCATGTCGACGAGGATCTTTTTTTCACTGCCAAAAACAAAATGGCTACCGGCACCTCGCGTGGCCCGGTACTTGTCAAAACGAAAACTTTTGATTCGTGACGAAATAAACGTTTTGCGCGATGTAATAATGACGCGGCACTAAAAGTCTATCTTAATCATGGGTTTACTTCTGACACCATGTTTTAGTCGAAGTAAAAGACCGTTATTAAAACTAATTAACTTTTATTAACGAGAGCGATACGTACATAACGACGATTCAAGATAGACTGAACATTACACGCTGAATCATAAATCACCAACATTTAGTCAAATACAACACTCCAACTGGCGGACGTCGTATCGACACCCGACTTTCTCCTCGCGCCGTTGGACACCCGCAACTCTCAGTCGTATTTCACCAAGGACGAGATGATGGTCAGATGCAATGTCTGCGCTTCGTTTGTTGCGGACATCAAGAAGGCTCCTTCTCCATTTTCGGCTGATGCAGATGTGGTCAATTTGGTTTTCTGTTCGGCCATCTCGGGATACCCAAGTGACCTTATGTGCTGGTCGATGGGGGAAAAGCGATCCACCGATCACCATGATGCGCTCAAGGTCCTGATTGGCGGAACCGATCTTTGCGTTGAAGTCGCCCAAATGGATTTGACTGTCATCCTTCGGAATTTTCTCTAGCACGCTGTTCAGTTGACTGTTAAACTGCTCTTTCTCCTGCAGATTGGCAACGTCAGTTGGCGCATAACACTGGACCATTGTAGGGTTTCTAACCCGTGTTCTGAATCTGGCTACGATTATTCTTTCGTTTATCGGTTCCCATCTTATGAGGGCCGCATAAGCCTGCGGGCTTAATAGGAAACCAACTCCTTGTTCCCGAGTAGCGTGTTCTCCTCATCTGCCAGAGTAAAGCAGTACTTGCCCAGACTGTGTCTTATGTTCTCCAGTATTAGGCCAACGGACTTCGCTCAGTCCCAATGTCTCTAGCTCGAGGCGGCTAGCTTCTCTAGCGAGTTGAGCCAGCTTACCTTGTTGGGCAAGGGTTGAAACGTTCCAAGTTCCAATTCTTGTCCGTGTTTTCATGATAAAAGTCGTCACCAAAGTTCCAGGTCGGTCATTTCTTTCGGATTCCGTAACAATTTTATGGATCGGGACCAGTAGGTTGTTAGTCTAAAGTCCTTATCCCGCGATGGAGCTGCCACCTTGGACTTAGCTGGCGGGAGCCGCATTTCGTAAATTCAGCCGCTGGCTGCGAGACAGACGCTGTTTGAGCCGCCCCCGACCTGGAGAACAGACGCTCACCGCTTAGGTTACTCGCATCCCAGCCGGCACCGCGAGGAGGTAGAGATAGGAGTTGTGAATAAGAGGTGATTACTTGCATCCCAACAGGTACCCTGGGGAGATAGGAGTTGTGAATAAGAGGTGATATGACCACTATGGGGTCTCGTATTGCACATAATCCACCATTTACCAGCCCCACTTTTTAGCCATGATAATTTATTGAAAACTCTTGTTCATGTGGTTCCGAAGGTGTTTTTAGGAATAGGGAAACCAGGTAGACTTTGAAGCAATAAAATATCACTTTTTTCATTTGTAAAGTCAATATTTTGATAGTTGGGTTTGTTCCCCTTCAGTACCCATTTTGACATTGATTCTTCCAACTTTTGGCACATCTCTCTGCGAACGAAAATCTGAACTTTCAACTCATGCTTATTGTTGTACGGGTGAAACTTGGTGCGGATATGCTGTGACGACGCGAAAACTGCAAGTATTTGTAAACCGCTGCCTGCGAAGTATCATCCGCGCCTGGTAACTGGATCTCAAATTAGGAACTACATCGCCGGTGTCATCAAAGGGCACTAGAAATCGAAAGGCTCCATCGACTTATTTTTCTATTGATTTTTAAAGTAAATGTATGTATAAAACTACCCTGAAATTTTGGTTTGATTGTAACGTTTTTGAGCAAAATTGAGTATAGAGCAATAAGATGTAGCATTTATGCACCCAAAACATAGTTATTCACCCACTGCGTGAAGAAATTTGCGCTCAAGGCAAACGAGCGTGTAGCGACGCAAGAAAATTGCTTGACGCCCGAACAACTTCAAGTTGCCCGGTTAAAAAAACGCTGAGCATAAACGTCGACAAGTAAAAAGGAGGGAGAAAGCTTGGTGAGCTTCATCCACGCGGCGTAGTTTTTTGAAGTGGCAGCCGTTTTTTGAAGTGGCAGAAAAAACCCTCTAGGGGGCAGG
The DNA here is from genome assembly GCF_029784155.1 of Uranotaenia lowii. Classification (NCBI taxonomy): domain Eukaryota; kingdom Metazoa; phylum Arthropoda; class Insecta; order Diptera; family Culicidae; genus Uranotaenia; species Uranotaenia lowii. The sequence continues at coordinate 114,372,775 of NC_073693.1, forward strand.
ATCCCATTCCTGACTCTCATCACCTTGCTCATCACGACCGGAGGAAGCATCGACACGTGTGAAGAAGGAAAAAAACCCTCCGGAAACCGACTTCGGTAGCTTTTGCTTCCGAACCAGAAGAAGACTGTGGGAATTTTTGATTCCGCACCGGAGGCAGATTTTTATCCCACACCGGAAGCGAGTTTTTGTTACCTGCCAACAATTTTATCACGCAACGCAAGCAGAGTGTGGGAATTCATTTCTGCCCCGGAAACAATCGGTGGGAGTTTTTGGTTCCGCACAGAAAGCAGGCCGTGCCGCACCGTGAGCGGACTGCGGGAGATCTTTTGTTCCGCACCGGATACGAACCGCGGAAGTTTTTGTGCCGCACCGTGAGCAGACTGCGACTGCGGGAGTTTTTTGTTCCGCGCCGGAAGCAGACTACGGGAGTTTTGTTTCCGTACCGGAAAAAGGCTGCAGGTAGAGGTACTTGCGGACCTGCGTCGGTTCCCTCTTGGAGGGTTGAGGCTCGGAATCGTTGCCGTCGAGAAGGTCACATTCAAATCAACAAGTGACACCCAAACCTGCAACCAAAACAAGCCGAAGGACGGTCAAGCGATTTGAACAGCGATTCCGTGATGAACATATCACAGGGCAGGAGAGTGATGCATGCAGTAAACATGTAAGTCGACATTATTGGATATTTAGTTTTAGGGTGCGAAGCGTAATGCCAATATTATACAAGCCCACACTCAAGTTATGATTGCTCTTCTTTTGGCCACAGATAGCGCCACCTTTAGTTCAAGAGTCTAACACTCGTAACATGGTTCTAAACATTATAAGAAAGTTGGCATGACATTTTTGGTGTCGCAATAATTTCGTGTTTCTCCTTTAAGGCACTGCGCAGGAATGGTCTCCATATTCTATTAAATAAATAAAGCTTTGGAATACATTCTAGCAATTAGAGAGTTAATGTTACTGAATGTGAAAAGTAAACTTTTCTTTTCTTTTAAACTTAAGATTTTAAGTCATTCATTAGCATTAATCTTATTCGAGTACTTGCCGTTACAACGACTGACATTTCCAGAGACATCATGCCGCATGCCACTTCCTTCCGATTTAAAATGACCATAAGGATAGAAAATTTGTCTGCCTAGAATAAGAGTCAATATTATGAAAAGTATCAAGTAGGTATCAACCCCATGATTACTACCGCTTCGTATATTCGACTGTCATTGAAATTGCACAAGGTGAGGGCAATATCAACCATCTGAAATGAAACGAATGACTTTGAAAATTTGTTTAAAACCAATACTAAACCAAGCTCACCAGACTACGGATTTCAGCTATGGGTTCAATCCACCAATTGATATGGGCAAACAGAAAGAAAAACCATGTGAAGTTCCCGAACGAAACTAAACTGCCCCAAGAATAAGAAATATCATGCAAGAATTGGTAGACTTCCAGAATTTCCAAGCTCCCGTCAGAAATGACGCTCAATATTGTGATGCTAATAAGCAAGGCATAAATATTACCCAACTCACAAGAAATCGTTTGGACATTGCACATTTTACCGCGCAGTTTATTCAGGAAGAAAGTAGCTTTAGGTGGGCTCAGTGATTTCTGTTTTGGGGCAGTATTCAACAAGAAAGCGTTTGTATATTCGCATATTCCTCGCAGAACCATTGTAAAAAATGTGTACTGTGTAATAGCTAAAATCAACAACCAAGTACTGATTACGAAATAACCAATTGCCACTAAATTGAAACTAAGAGGAAATCCGCTGTTAAATTGAAGTATGATCCCAAGTAACAAAAAAATCGAAGAGATCAACAAAATTTTCTTTTGCTGTCGGTGTGTGGAGTCTAAGATCAATTTTATTTCATCCGGAGGAAGGTCTTGGAAAAGTGCCAGTATTGCATTAATTAATTTGCGGAATCCAGCGACATTGAATCGTAATCAAATAAACACAACAGATAGGTATCCTAGCATAACTACATACTGTAAGTTTAACAACACTAAGGCGTAGAAAAATTTACTGTAGTTCTTTGTTTTTATGAACATCACATAGTTGCAATACCCTACTATTAAAATTATCACAATTATCCACAAAATTTGCAATGCATGCAATAATTTAACAACCAAATTTGGCTTCCAGTTAGCGTAGAAGAAAGGCTCTAACGGGTACGGAGCAACTCCAAAAAGTTGACAAATCCTCAGAGCAGTTTTGGTGCCTTCTAAAACTGCCGTTTTCAGCTCAAACGGCTCGTTATTGTTAACGAGGAACATTCTTTTTGTAAGAACTTCACAGAATTAGTAACAGAACTGATGAATCTTTTCCTTGTGGTAGTTTAATTTAATTTAATTTGTTAAGTCGCGACGCATCAAGCTCGGGTTGTAAATAATTAATGGTGGATTAGGCCCGGGCGGAGTTCGGATCATTCCGTGAAAAAGTGTAATTAGTGAAGACATTGCACTAATTGGGATCCATCAAAAATTATCACGTTATTAGGAGCGTGTGTGCAAACTGATACTTTTAATGCACCAATTATCTAGCATTGAAAATTGTTCTTTCTTGAATTTTTCAATTGAAAAATATGCCCTGGAAATGAAAAACAATTTTAGTTTTTTCAAATATTCAGGCTTTTGGAAATTTATTTCTTTTTTTCTGAAAATAGTCTTGATTCAAGAATTTCATCATCAAACATTATTTTATCAATATCGATTCAGTGTTGATCTTTACTTAAACGAAAAATAGGTTAAATTTTAACGTACAGTTGTTAAATTCAAAGCCATATCTATCAATAAAATTTCATAGTTCTCCTTCTCTAATGATAACCTAGGTTATTAGTAACACGCAATGTCATTGTAAAATAAAAAAAATAGGGTCAGCAGATGCACAAAGTGTTTGTTGTTCACCATGGCCATGACTTTTTATGCCAACAACAACGGGGGCCGGACATTCGGCCGAAGGCCGATAGTTTAAAAGATGTTAAGCTGAAGGTCACTAGGCCGAAAGGGTTGAAAGGCCGTCGGATATTCGGCTGAATAGGACAATAAACCAAATGGGACACGCCGCTACGCTACGCCGAATGGTCATCAAGCCGAATGGACGATAGGCTGAATAGACGATAGGCCGAATGGGCGATAGGCCGAATGGACGATAGGCCGAATGGTCGTAAAGCCGAATGATCGTGAGGCCGAATGGTCGTAAGGTCGAAAGGTCGTTAGGCCGAAAGGTCGTTAGGCCGAATGGTCGTCGGGACAGATGGTTGCAAGGACGAATGGATGCTAAACCGAATGGTCATTAGGCCGATTGGTCTTAAGGTCAAATGGTTGTCAGGCCCAATGGATGCTAGGAAAAAGGCCGTTAGGCCGAATGGCTATTGGACCGAATGGTCGTTAGGCCGAATTTATACAAGGCTGGATTAGACCATTCGGCCTTACGATTATTAGGCCTAATAATCATTCGGCCTAGTGACCATTCCGCCTTACGAACATTCGGTCTATCGTTCATTCGGCCTAACAACTATTTGGACTTACGACCATTCGGCCTGATGACATGCAGACAATTGTAAAAGAATGACCTTCGGCCGAATGGCTTTCGACCTCATGACTTTCGGCCGAATGACCCAGCCTCAACAATAACTACCCAGTAAACCATTAAGCCCTGTAATAAGCCACTCAAAAGATAAATAACAGCACTTCAGTGTTTACTAGCCGCTTATAATGTTTTAAAAGTTAAAAGTCTGGAGCTTATCGGTAGCTAACGGTGCAAACAGGTGTTGCCGTGGAGTTTTCTAACGGTACTGTGGATTTTGTCGACTGAACCAAATGTCCCAAAATCCCATACAAATTTTAGACTCGTTGGGCGACCCCTTTCCATAATTCGATCTGGCCCAAATTTGGCATGAGATCTTGTACTAGCCTTCGAATCAATTTGTGTCTGCAGCGCATAACATATCACAAGCTTGGAATTACTCATAAAAATTTGGGGCAGTCTAATGTGCACACTAAGATTGCATTCATTCCGCTCGGGACCATGATTCTCCGAATCACTGGAAAACTGCTCAATCTTCACGAAATTCGTACGAAAACGCAACCGAATTTCGTGACACTTCATTTCCCCTGAAATTAAGGATGAAATTTCTACGAGTGTACAGGCACTCGAGTTTTTCTGCTAAATTCAGGACAGTTCTTATCTGTGTCACGTTAAGTTCATCTAGCTGTTTCACGCGTTTCTTGCCGCTGAGTGAAGGTTAGCTTCGAAAGTTGTGCGTGAAAGTTTTTGGCAAAAGACGCAAATAGAAAAAAATCTAGCAATCTTAACCAGTATTATCGACGGACGAAAAGCAACAAAGGTCTGCTGCTGTTAATTATAATTTCATGCAGTTCAAATAATTTCTTTTTTTAAAGGTTCAGTCCCATTGCAAAAAGGAAAACATCTGCTGCTGAGGAGTAAAATTAACACTGAAGTGCCAAGCAGAGGTAGTGAAAAGTGCATCCTCACCGGCTCCTTCGCCCACAACTGTTCAACGACAACACTCCTAATCAGACGCCCCTCAGCAGCGGATTATTGAAAGGGAGAGAAATAATATAACCAAATAATAACAAACAACAACCAAATTCTCACCCGCCCAATGATTGTAGTCCAGTTACGCAACGCAGGAAAAAATCACCGAAAATTACAATCACAATCATTACAATGTACAATCAGACGGGCCAATTTATTTACAAACTGCACACAGCCTGGCAGAGTAAAAGGTAAATAATATCTTACATTTAGCTTAAAATAGTTAGACGAAGTTCCAGCTAAATAGCAAGTGAATTTGTAATATAATTTCTTTCCTTAGGTTCAGCCGAGTAGTGCTATCGGTTTGGAAGTGCGGAAGTCAACATTGTCCGGAAAAAACCACCGGAGACGCGTCGATTCAAAGTTGACCAACAACAATCAACAACAGCAGCAGGGATAGGAGATAATATTATTAATTGACATATGTCAATACCGAGAAACTCCAGGCAATTAGATGCGATACGCTCCTGCCAATTAACTCCAAGTTCCGGGACTTCCTTCCTGTGAAGTAAAAATGGTGCTCCAAGAGGTGAGTTGGCGGAATCATTCTTGCTGAAATTGTAGTGATATTTTTTATGTCTCAACGAACATGATTAATTTTCTATTACTTTTTTTACAGCACGTGGGCGAAGCAACGTGCGGACACAATTCGATCCACATTTAAGTTCCACAATTGGCGGGAACTGAGAGTTTATTTTCAGTCCTCGCCCGCAAGTAGAAACCGACAAGAACGCATCCTAGTATCGTGTAAGTCTTTATGAGAATAATTTCTCGAACAGTTGCATTGATGTAATTGATGTACGTTTTCATTTAGGTTAAATAACGGCTTCCGGAAGACGATTTCAACAACAAGGTGGAAAGCAGCATGCATGGAGCGAAAAGCGCAGGTTTAAAATTCAAATCACTTGAGCTAGCTGTAGTTTTCACAATGAAAATCATCATCAACATATCCTTCGCGGACGGAAACGATTCCGTCAAGTCCAGTAAATTTCAAACATACTGGAGTGCTTTGTGTCAAAGAATGAATACAATATTTGTTTATAAATAAATGGTCCGATTTTGAAGAAAGGTTAAGAACAATGTTAAAATTGATTTGGAAACAGGGAACTGCTAAAAATGGTTTCGAAACTTCCTATAAATCTCGAGAGAAACCCCTTACGAGCTCACAGGAATTTTACAAAACTCCCTGCAAATTACAGGAAAACTTCATTTCGATCCCACAGGTGATTTTGACAGTTGTTTTCCTGTAGTGTTTTTCTGTCCCGAGATTTGTCCTGTAATTTCAGCTGTTGAAAATACAGGACAAAATCGTCCCGATCCCAGGAGAAAAGATTAAGTGTGTGTATTGTTTATATGCTGTAGAACACGAAATCGTGTTTTCGATTCAACGAAAATGGAGGTGAACCAACGCGAGTCAAAGAACTAATTCTTTCCAAACACCTGGAATTTCCTGATGGAGACGCAAGGTGAAGCGGATGGTTAAAGCAAATCCCAACCTCTCGAGCCGTGATTTGGCTAAAAAGATCGGCATGTCGCAGAGCTACGCCCAGAATGCAAAGAAAAGAGCTGGACTAGGCACATACATACAAGGTACAGAACTTCCCAATTCGCGATGAGCGGCAACTATCGACAACTTAAACTCGGGCACGGAAGCTTTACGAGAAGATGCTGACAAAATATGGCTGCTGTGTGATGGACGACGAAACGTATATAAAAGCCGATTTTAAGCGAATTCCGGGGTTGGAGTTTTTCACCGGCAAGAGCAAGTTCGATATGGACGACAAATTTAAGAGGAACAAAAAGCTCGTTTGGCAGGCTATCTTCTCTTGCGGACTGAGGAGTGAGCCTTTCGTGACAAAGGGCGCAGTAAATGGCGAGATCTACAAATCTGAGTACCTTGAGAAGCGCCTTTTTCCGTTCTAGCAGCAGCAAGACGAAGCTCCACTATTTTGGCCAGATTTGGCATCATGCCACTATTCTAAAATTGTCCTGGAGGTGTATGAGGCCAATTCTGTCCATTTTGTTCTAAAGGATATGAACCTGTCAAAGCGTCTGTAACTGTGCCCGGAGGAGCAGTACTGAGTAAAAATATAGCGGGAACATCGGAAGAGCAAGAAGATATTCAAAGACGAGTAGAACATGTTAAGAAAATGGAAAAAAAAAATTAAAAACTGATACCGGATAACACTGTAAACAGGTATAAAAACTCTACAGGTTGTTTTCAAAATTCGTATGGCTGGTTCTTTTATATCACAGATTTTTGGTTGAACCTTTAATATTACTTAATGAATTGAAGTCAATTATATCATTTATGCGGTTCGCTTCCCTCATGTATCGGTGCGCTGGCTCGTTACGGTTGTAATTTGTTGTTCGATTCTCAACGGTGTAACGCCTGCGTCTTCTTAGGGCCAAACTGCTGGAATTGGTTGTTATGCGGGACCGTAGAAAGGACGAATCTATGATGCTGTGTGGAGTGCAAATGTACACTCAGAAAAATACTATTATGTATGCCATAAGATTCTCTTATGAAGTGGCGCCATAAGAAAAATTAATGAAATTCATAAGATTGTCTTATGACGCGAATGAATTCTGAAGATGAACGCCTTCTTCAATGAGAAGTTGTTGCTTTTCATAAGAGATTCTTATGGAAACAGTAAATCACTTTCTAATAAGAAAAATTCTCGATACTTCATGCTGAAAACATGCTCTTTATTGTTTTCCAAATTCGTTTAAAATTAAATCCTTCATTGTCACCATCAGCAGCGCATCAACAGACGGCTCCATCAAGGTTTTTTATGCCGCATCTTAATCTTCGACCTTTCGTTTTTTACCGATCAGCTTGCTGAAAAATAAACAAATAATGTATTTTAGTTTACTAATATATTCAACGTTCACACCAAAAACAGCAAATCGAACTTACCATTCCGGAGATAACAATAACATTTAACATTGAGGGAAAACTATAATAACTATGAACTGGCGATTGCTTCGTACTGTTAGATGATGAAAAAAAACTGATGCTATGAATGAATGTGTTCATCATTTTTTCACAATGCCGTTTCTTCTATTTTTCATAAGAACATCGTATGAAAATTGAAAGAATTTCATAAAACTCTTATGAAAAATTAGTTTGGACGCAAAAAAGTGGTTCATAAGATGTATCTTATGAAATTTATAATAAGATTTCCTCTGAGTGTATGGGTGAACGCTTCTAGAGATTCTCTCAGTACTAACCGCCAGTAGCTCAGTGAAGCCTCAGCAGCCGAGCAAGCAAGTGGTTACATAATTGTAAATACATAATGGTGGGTGATTTCTAGTGGACATCGAGGCGGCACATTTGACGACCGACAGGACATTCGTGGTTTTCGTTACAGTTTTTTTTCCTAATTGAAATGAATCGCATCACCAACTGTTTTTGAAATCACCCACCAAGGAAGATTCAGTGAAAAAAATCGTCAAATACAGAGAGTGATCAGTGTTGCCAGATTTTAAAGTGCATGTTAATTAACTTGTGAAAATTTAATGTAGATATTTAATGAAGGATAGAAGAAACGTGTTGAGAGGACTGGATGAAAAAGGTGCGTGTTGGGAGGACCGCTTGGAGAGTAGATGCGTGTTGGGAGGACCGCATGGAAAAGAGATGCGTATTGGGAGGACCGCATAGAAGAAAACAGATGCGTGTTGGGAGGACCGCATGGAAGGAAAAAGATGCGTGTTGGGAGGACCGCATAGAAGAAAACATATGCGTGTTGGGAGGACCGCATAGAAGAAACATATGCGTGTTGGGAGGACCGCATGAATGATTAACGAACAAAGTTTAGCTGTGATAAAGTGCCAAAAAAGTTCACAGATCACTTAGCGAATGAGCGTATAGCGTATTGAGGAGATAGCTCATTTAAATGTGTGTTGGGAGGACCACTTATGAATCATTCATGACAAAAAGAAAAATTGAAATTTTGCGTGTTTAGGGGGCCGCATGGAACTTGTAAAATGATAAATTAAATAGGGCTTTAAGAGGACCACTGCAAGGTTTGCGAAACACTTAGCGGCTTTGGAGGATAGCTAATTCATAAAAGGTGTGATGGAAGGACTACTCAATAGAAACCATATTCAGATGAACTTATAATAAAAAAGATAATATGATTAGAGAACCAATAATGTAAAATAAATGATAAGTATGTATATGCAAATTGTGTGTGGGACCACATGAAACCAAAATGAAAAAAAAGAGAATGGTTTGTCGCTACCAAGGCAGAGAAATTGTGCATCTTGATTGTGAGGACATGTTTCAGGACAATCACTAAGCTTAGCACTTGGCAAGTTTGTAAAAATGTGTCGGGAATGTAGAGATAGGCGATTAATAATAAAGAAAATAAAACTGAAATTAAACATAGCACAATAAGACTATGAAGTAGAAGTCATTCGAAAACCCACTAAAATCACACAGATTTATGGCTATATCTCCTTCGTTTGCTTGAATAACTATGTAAATGTTAGTAATTTACAACCCTGTTAATAAGGGATTTACCTAAACGAACAATTCATCACAAAAGAAACAATGATTTAAGTGTGATTTTGAAGAAAAGTTTAATTTTGGGTGTAAAATTCTTCAAAAGTTGGTTGGTTTCGCAAGAGCTTTGAGATGGTGTTCACTATCACGGACATCTCTTCGATAGTTCATGTCAGAGCACACCTTGGAAGATATTCTTGTGACGGTTGTTTATAACCAGTGATAAAGTGAATAAAGATGGAGACGCAGACAAAGAAGGAAGCCCCGGGTCCCTCTGCCAAAAGGGATAATCCAACCACCATCACCACAACCAAGAAGAAGGAAGCGCCGGGTCAAAGCAGCGGTTCGAAAATCGAACCAAAACCGACAGCTTTGAAGAAGGTGGTCGCCCGCAAGCTGGCCGAGGTCAGAACGTTGCGATAATAGTTCAGCAGTTTTCACTGCTGCCATTAAATCATACAAAGAGATTTATCTTGAATTGGCTAAGCAATTGTTACTAAAACGAAATCACCAGGTTACGACAGGGAAGACAACTGAATAGGAGTTTCGCGTCGAAAAAATATATTTAAAAAATGTGAATTTAAATAATAACAATTTCTTAATGATCATTATTGTGCGTTGGAACAAAAATTGAGTTTATCGTAAACACACGTCATATGAAAAATTTTGAGAATAATATTATTATGTTACCACTGTTTTGCCTTACAGCATTGTTAATATTGTGAGATTTAAGTTAAAAAAGAAAGTGAAGCAAAAAAAATAACAGTAACCTTAAAGAACGGGGGTTTTGTTCATGAACACTTTTAAGACATACTGTTTCTGGTACAGAAAACCAGCACAGAAAACAAAAATGACAAGACATGGAAATTGTTAATAAGAAATAGAATCAAATTGTTTTGACACTTCGGTCATTCACGTAAAAAAATGGAATAATTCAAATTCTAGAAATATTTAAATATGGCATCACTGCTTCAGCAAATCAAGCCTTTCGCGAGGTCGTTTGTAAAATATACAGTTTTGATATTGTGGTGTGCGTGTGCTAGAGTTTTTTACCAGCATAAATGACGTGAAAGAGCTGAAATCCGAACAACAGCATCTCGCTTACATAAATTGAAACTTTCATACGGAACGCAAGAGCGGGTGTGTGATGCAGCCGAGCCGCAAGAGCCGTCATTTTAATCTAGGGTGGTACTACAACATCTAAACCAGTGTTTGTGACAAGACCAGACTTGTAAACCATCGACATTTTCTCTGACAGTCGCACAGCCTGCTTTTATCAGTGTCATTGTTCGTGCCATCAAACGAATCCGACCGAAAAGTTGCCGAACAGTCGACTACCATCAAACGAAACGACATTCATTCTTCTTTGTGTGATTGTCGAACGAAATTTCGTGGCTTGGTACACGAGAGGGATAATAGGATGGTCAAACGACCATAATTCCCGACAGTTTACGACATCGCCTATCTCTTTCACGCAGCAGAACTTACAGACTCAATAAGCAAATGCAATCTTTTCTATTCACTCCCTCCTGTTGAAAAAAAAATTCGCTACTCTGCAGCGCCGGGTGATGTTTGGATGTGTTGGTCGAACAATGTGGAACGATTATCTCGATTATCTACGCAAGAGGGATGAAAGTCAAACGACTAACCACAAAAAAGATCAAAATTTCATTTGACATTTTTTTGCTCTCCGATCAAACGATTGCGCTCTCCACGATTGTCACGAACGATGTGTGATGGTAGTCTCCGGAAAAATTCAAACGATGGTGACCACTTACAAGCCCGGACAAGACAATGCTAGCGTACAGTTTCTTTCCGTCGACAAACAGTAGCGAGCGAGCACCGAGTGGGGGAGGAAATAAAGCCAAGAGAGAAAACAACATACGACGAATAGCCGGCGTCGCCCATGAGCAAAGCAATTCTGTAACATCACGAAATCGGGAGAGTCGAGCGCAAACAGCAAACGTGCTGAAAATCTTTCACGCATGTTATTGGTGCCTACATCCAGGCGTTTTAAAAAAGCATGCCTATTAAAAGGCGCACTGTAACTGATGCAAGATATTAAGGTATGAATGCGGAGTTAAAACTGTTGCAATCCCTTAATTTAAAAAAAAACGTGTTAGTTCGTTCCATGCGATTCGTGGCGCAGCACCAAACCGTGGAATAGGGCAAGATAAAATTGAGTTCTACAACGAACGGTTAAGTATAGTAAACTCAAAATTATATGTAATGTTCTTTCTGATTAGAATTTGATCTACTTAAAACATATATTCGAAAAATGAAATGGCAGCAAAACCATCAATTCAAGATAAACTTTTTTTCGAATTCGAATCGTTTATTTTCGAACCGTTTGAAGAGTGTTGAAGAAGAAAGATTGTTAAATATAGATTTTGAAAGAATGCCAGTTTTCTAATATTTTTTCATAAGTGATTTTTTTTCAAAAATGACAAGATTGAACTAAAATTAGTTTCTTTTTCTTCTGGAAGGAAGGGAGATGTGTGGAGTGCAAATGTATGGGTGAACGCTTCTAGAGATTCTCTCAGTACTAACCGCCAGTAGCTCAGTGAAGCCTCAGCAGCCGAGCAAACAAGTGGTTACATAATTGTAAATACATAATGGTGGGTGATTTCTAGTGGACATCGAGGCGGCACAGATGCCTCGGTCTATTTTCAGGAAGAATTTTAAATCGTTTATGCGGTGCCGATTCTCTAGTAGATCCAAGTCCAATAGATGACATAAGCTCTCATACTCTGGCAGTTGCTCTCTCCAACCAAGATTCCTTACCGCAAATTTCACAAACCGTTTCTGGACAGCTTCTAATCGGTTTATATGTACTTGGTACATGGGCCTCCAAACTATGCTTGCAAAATCAAACTTCGATCTAACCAAGCTAATATACAGGCATTTAATTGTGTATGGATCCTCTAATTCACCAGCACAGCGCCTCACTACTCCAAACATCGCGAGACCATCCGAAGCGAGGCTATTAATGTGATCTCTGAAGGTCAAACCGAAATCTAGTTTTACGCCTAAGTCGTGTACGCTGGAAACTCTACTTATCGCTTCCCCGCCTAAACAGTACGTGAACTGAATCGGAGAGTAGCTTCTGGTGAAGGATATGACTGCGCATTTTGAATAATTCAATTTTAGTTTTGCTTTGACTAGAAAATCTGAGAACGCATCCAAATCCGATTGAAGAGTTTGGCAGTCGGCGATTTTTTTTACGGGCAAAAATATTTTTTCCTCATTGGCGTAAATTATAACCAGTGCCTCCGAAAGCGATTCAGGTAAACTGTTCATTAACACTATAAAAAGTAGAGGTCCCAGGTAGCTCCCTTGAGGAACTCCTGAAGATGCTCGATATTGTTCAGAATAGGCAGAATTTACTGATACGTACTGGCTCCTGTCCGTTAGGTAAGACTTTATCCAAATCAAAAGAACCAAACAACCATATTAATGTTCATGTAGACGCGTAAAATAACTGATAGATCTAGGTATTTTTCTCCGAGAAGACTTTGATGGAGGACATCGAGCGAAAATGCGTTCAATTTTGCACTCAAGGCTCCATCGACCAATTTTTCTTTTGATTTTTGAAGTAAATGTATGAATAAAACTACCCTGAAATTTTGGTTTGAATTTAAACATTACAAGAAAATTGGCATGACATTTTCGGAGTCGCAAAAATTTCGTGATTGCCCTTTAAGGCACTGCGCAGATATGGCCTCCATATCCTATTAAATAATTAAAGCTTTGGAATACATTCTAGAAATTAGAAAATAAATGTTACTGAATGTGAAAAGTAAACTTTTCTTTTCTTTTAAACTTAAGATTCCAAGTCATTCATTAGCATTAATCTAATTCGAGTACTTGCCGTTACAACGACTGACATTTCCAGAGACATCATGCCGCATGCCACTTCCTTCCGATTTAAAATGACCATAAGGATAGAAAATTTGTCTGCCTAGAATAAGAGTCAATATTATGAGAATTGTCAAGTAGGTATCAACCCCATAACTACTACCGCTTCGTATATTCGACTGTCATTGAAATTGCACAAGGTGAGGGCAATATCCACCATCTGAAATGAAACGAATCACTTTGAAAACTGGAGTCAACCCAATACTAAACCTAACTCACCTGACTACGGATTTCAGCTATAGGTTTAATCCACCAGTTTATATGAGCAAACAGAAAGAAAAACAACATGAAAGAGTTCCCGAACGAGACTAAACCGCCTCGAGAATAAGAAATATCTTGCAAGAATTGGTAGACTTCCAGAATTTCCAAGCTCCCGTCAGAAATGACGCTCAATATTGTGATGCTTATAAGCGTGGCATAAATACTACCCAACTCACACGATATCATTTTGACACTGCACATTTTACCGCGCAGATTATTCAGGAAGAAAGAAACTTTAAGCGGGCTCAGTAATTTCTGTTTTGGGGCAGTATTCAACAAGAAAGCATTTGTATATTCGCATATTCCTCGCAGAACCATTGTAAAAAATGTGTACTGTGTAATAGCTAAAATCAACAACCAAGTACTGATAGCGAAAGAACCAAGTGCCACTAAATTGAAACTAAGAGGAAATCCGCTGTTGAATTGAAATATGATTCCGAGTAACACAATAATCGAAGAGATCAACAAAATTTTCTTTTGCTGCCGGTGTGTGGAGTCTAAGATCAACTTTATTTCATCCGGAGGAAGGTCTTGGAAAAGTGCCAATATTGCGTCTATTAATTTGCGGAATGCAGCGACATTGAATCGTAATCAAATAAACACAACAAATAGGTATCCTAGCATAACTACATACTGTAAGTTTAACAACACTAGGGCATAGAAAAATTTACTGTAGTTCTTTGTTTTCATGAACATAACATAGTTGCAGTATCCTACTATTAAAATTATCACAATTATCCACAAAATTTGCAATGCATGCAATAATTTTACAACCAAATTTGGCTTCCAGTTAGCGTAGAAGAAAGGCTCTAATGGGTACGGAGCAACTCCAAAAAGTTGACAAATCCTCAGAGCAGTTTTGGTGCCCTCCAGAACTGCCTTTTTCAGCTCAAACGGCTCGTTATTGTTAACGAGGAACATTCTTTTTTTTAGAACTTCACAGAATTAGTTACAGAACTGATTAATCTTTTCCTTAGTTTAATTTAATTTAATTTGTTAGGTCGCGACGCAACAAGCTCGGGTTATAAATAATTAATGGTCGATTTGGCCCGGGTGAAGTTCAGACCATTCCGTGAAACATTGTAATTAAAGAAGACGTTGCACAAATTGGGATCCATTAAAAATCATCACGTTATTAGGAGCGTGTGTGCCAACTGATACTTTTAATGCACCAATTATCTAGCATTGAAAATTGTCGCTCTTTTATGAATCTAGAAATTGAAATTTTAGCCCTGGAAATGAAAAAAAAACAATTTGAGTATTTTTTTATATTCAGGCTTTTTGAAATTTATTTCTATTTTCTAAATTTGATAATTGTCTTGATAAACGTATGTCAAAAAATCATCAAACATTACCTTATCAATATCGATTCAGTGTTGATCTTTACTTAAACGAAAAATAGGTTAAATTTTAACGTTCAGTTGTTGTATTCAAAGCCATATCTATTAACATAATAACATAGTTCTCCTTCTCTGATGATAACCTATAGCTTCTTAGTAACACGCAATGTCATCGTAAAATTAAAAAAAAATACGATCAAAAGATGCACACAGAGTTTGTTGTTCACCATGACCATGACTTTTTATGCCAACAATAACGGGGGCAGGACATTCGGCCGAAGGCCGCTAGGCCGAATGGGTTAAAAGCCCGAAGGATATTCGGCCGAATAGGGCAATACGCCGAATATTATTTGGCCGAATGGATGCTAGGCCCAATGGTCATCAAGCCGAACGGACGATAGCCCGATTAGATGATTGGCCGAATGGTCGTAAGGCCGAATGGTCGTGAGGCCGAATGGTCGTAAGGCCGAGTGGCCGTAAGGCCGAATGGATGCTAGGCCGAAATGTCATGAGGCCGAACGGTCGTCGGGCAAAATGGTTGTAAGAGCGAATAGATGCTAAACCTAAAGAGACTGTAAACAAAGAGTCGCCATCTGATCCCTTTCCAAATATTGAGCTTGCAACCCTGCTGTAGGGCTGCCTTTAAGACTGCTTGGTTCTGCTCGATTGGAATGACACTGACCGAAAAGGAAAAATTCCAATCGCGACATTTCGTCTCTTTGTTTACTATAGGCTCGTTAGCTAAACCGAATGGTCACTAGCAGTCTTCCGAAAATCAATCAAAACAAACACTCAAGATGCGTTTCCTGTTGGAAACATTCAGATTGTATAATGGGATAGCGCCTCTCGTAACTGCTTCGCCTGGCTGGTATGCAATCTGGATCAGCGCTCCTATCAGCTATGCAAACCGAGTCGCATCATTCAGAATTATCGGTTTAGCAAACATCGCATATCGGAGATGAGTGAGATACAAACCGATCCATTCTGAATGTAGCTCACTCAGTATCTGCCGAATTATATGAAATTCAAAATTATTTTTTGCACGACGAGAAAAATCAAACAGTTGTGCGGGTTCTCAGTAGTTTTAACGTGACGGACGACAGTTTAATAAGAGAACTTGAAAAATTTGAAAAACATGGCGAAAGTGAACATCTTTCCCTCACAAACACAACTTCAATTTGATTTTGATCATACTGATGTTAAAAAACGTTATAACAACAAATAAATTTATTAATTTGTGATATATAGCAAACAAACAAAAAACGCTAATGATCGGCTTCATGTATCACTCACTCACTGCCTGATCCATTCACTCCTGATCGAAGACCAACAAGATTCACCATATGCATTGCGCATTGGTGAGATTCCAATTTGATGATGGTGCTGCACTGTTTTGACAGCAAGCATCGTACGAGGTGATCTGTATTTTAGCGATGAATTGAACGATCGATGATCGGGTAGGTCCAGTAGCAATCAATAACGAAACCCGACCGTTGTACGTTCAGTTGCGAAGTGCAATCAGAAACATTCATTGAAAATGAGTGATATTCGGAACACTGGTCACTAGGTCGATAGTTCATTAGTCCGAATGGTCATTATATTTTTTTTTGTAGCGACCCACCACACTCCCCACACCAAAAGGCTCGATTGAGCCCCCTGGTAATGGACGCTACTGTTCTCAGCGCGTCTGGCAGCAATTGGACAAAGAAATATTAAACTAAAAACGCGAGCAAAATTTTACTCATGCTTAGAACTCAAAATGGTAATAATCTAGTGCGAGGAAATGTGACGATACTAATTTAACTTACTTACAACTATGAATCTCAATGGAAAGAGATTTCCTTTTAAGAAATTCACTTTAAATTATACAAAAAAAGTTTCAAAACATTCTACATCTAAACTTAAATTTACAAAGGATTAACGCTACAAATAGAAAAATTCTTAATTTATTTATTATTCTGATCAACAGATCACATATAGATCCAAATGATGACTTAAAATTAAATTAAAACAAAACACTTAGGTTTAGCTACGGGCTCCTCAACGCACTTAGAACTTTTCTTCGGAAAACATCCCTCGAAACGTCGAAGTCAAAATGCTCGGAAAAACGGTTGAACGATTTCATTGTACCGATGAGGGCGCTGTTTGCTCCATAATTGTTCATTCGGATGGGAACATACAATTGAAGTTCCTGATTTCTAAGACCACGGGGTCGCACACTTAGTGGAATAGCTTCCAGTAGAGAGGGACAGTCGATTCGCGATGTCAAGAGATCAGCAACAAAAGATGCACGGGTTGCATGTTTACGGGCTTGAAGAGTGTCAATGTCTATAAGGCGGCAACGATTTTCGTAGCTTGGTAAGCGGAAAGGGTCTTGCCAGTTCAGATGCCTAAGGGCGTATCGTAAAAAACGCCGCTGGATAGCCTCGAGACGTTCAGCGCCGTTCTGGTAGTAGGGGCACCAGACGGCAGATGCGTATTCAAGAATGGAACGAACAATGCTGCAATATAGGCTTTTCAGGCAATACACGTCCTTGAAGTCCTTCGCTACTCTAAAAATGAAACCAAGACTTCTCGATGCTTTGTTGCCTACGTAGTTAAGACTAGCTTTGTTTGACTTGTTTTATCGACTGAGTTTTTCTTTAAATATTTGAAGCAATTTTATTTTGAAAGTTGGGCGACTATTTATTTCTTTTAATTCATTGGGTAAGTTGTTGTATTTTGTTGGTCCTATGAAGGAAATTCTTCTCTGTCCTAAAGTAGTTATCGACCGACAACGTTGCAGATAATTCAAACGGCGGGTGTTGTGTGTTCTTACTCCAGTAGTAAAGGTCAGGTTTTGGATGGTATTTGATGAGTGCAGATTATCGAAAACATACATTATGGTTTGGAAATCATAAAGATCTACTAAAGGTAAAATGTTATGGGAAGTGGAAGAATAAATGAGTTTAGTTGAGTACTAGCTGATTTTACCCGGCCTTGCTCGGGTTCACATAAAATTTAAATCAAAATGAGTCGTTTGACTTTTTGAAATTTTGAAAGCTTTTTGTTCATCATCATAACAAAATTGACCATGTTTGGCCATGTAAGCTTTGTAAGTTTTTTAAGTCTTCTTAAAGTTTTGATTGGGACTATTAGCAAAGTTTATAGTTTTCATATTATTGAATAACTAATAGCAAATAACTTTGCCAATACAAAATTGAAATAATTTCCCTTGAATCAAAAGTTATCTATTAAATTATTGAATTATATATTAGATTATAAGGTTTTTTTTTTGCTTGAAAGCTTATTCATTCTATCACGAAACACATTTTTACCTAAGGTTGCCGTTGTCCGGATTTATTCGGACTTGCCAGCACATTTGACTCAAAATTTGAGATAAGTCCAGTCCGGCCTGGTGGCCCGGATTTCGTTGAGAAATGCCCGGATTTTGCGCGGATTTATTCACTTCATTTTAAAAATGTAAGATAAAACTAAAATTGAATTATTATAATTTTTCATTTTTACGTCCAAAAAGAAATTTTTAAGGGTGAAAGTTTTATCCAAATAATCATGATTTGTGTTTGGAAGCTTGATATACAATTAAAAATCTGCTGATGGGGTTTGATGAAAAAAAAATCAAGTGTATTCTTCTTGATTTAAACTGACTAATTCTGGGGTTTTGATAAAGTTACCAGGATATAGCCCGGATATCTGGTAGATTATTTTGAAATCAAATGATGGATTTTGCCAGGGTTTCCGATAAAATTGGCTGGATTTTTCCGGTCCCGATACGTCCGGAAAAATTTGGCAACCTTGTTTTACACCCACCAGTTTTTAGGAAGCTTGAATTTATTTACTCTTTTTTATGCATGCACAATGCATTTTTTTTAATTTTTAACATGTGTTATCTAGTGAAAATCCAGAATATTTAGCTTTTAAACATACGTGAATGACTTTTTTTGAAGATGGATGATCTCCCCGTAGAATGGTATACCTATTAAGTTTAATTTTGTACATACACATTTCTGAAGAGATTTCCACTGAAGCCTTATAAAAGACTTCCTCTGCATGTTTTGAATGTGGTTTTTTAGTTTTCTTATAAATGGCAGAATTGAACACATTGATGAACAATAATAACTTACAATTTATAAATTGATCGATGAAATTAAATTGCACAAAAAAAAACTTTAATTACTAAAAAGTTTCATGCATTGTATTTGGTTTTAACTTTTTCCATAAAATGAACGTTTAATTGTCTTATCCATATTGTAAATTAAATTCCTACAAGGCAATCAAGGTGATGAGATCCCAGCCTTGAACTTACAATCCTCAGCATAATTAATTTTTCATTCCCTACGAGGAATTCCAAAAATATGAAAATGATTGATTTTTTAAAGCTGGAACATTAATTTTCAGTTCGAATAGTTATTCAACTGAAGAAGTCAATTCATAATTAAGATGAATCACCGTACCCATACTTTACACACTGCATATTCTTGTAGATTCTCCACGCCCCCCAGCGACGGTTGAGACCGATTTGAAAATCACTGTTCTTATAAATATATTTCTAACAGGCGAGTTGTGTTTTTTACTCCTCAATGAATGCTCATTATTGCAATCAAATGCCTCGCACCGGTACCACGTGGTTTGAACAGTAGAAGGAAAACAACACCCGCCAAAATTTTTCCTTTCTAATCTGTAATGCTCAGCAAGCTTTGATTTGCTTTCCAGTACACGTGAACTCTGGACGGTCGTTTCTAATGCCCAGCCCATGGTGATGGTAAAAACAACCCCGCCAAAGAAAACGAAATTCAGTTGGCAAAATGGGTGCCATGACTTTTGGTTCGTGGGAAGAAAAACGAAATTTGTATGGGAGGGTCCCTTTTTTTAGGCGGGAGGGGCTCAAAACTATCACCTCGACCTTTCTCATGTCCGATTACATCACTGTACCTAATTTCAAGCTGATCGGTTAAGCGGTGTGGATTTCTATAAGGTGCATATATATATATATATATATATACAAACATATATAGCCCAACTCATCTTTATATATTAGAGAAGATAGCATGGGAAGCCTGTAAATATTTTTTAAACACCTGTTTTGCAGAGATTGTAGTTTTTGTAAAAGTGATTGAGATGCTCTTCCCCAAATTGATATGAGATAGTGTAATACTGAGTGGATGAATGCATGGTAAAATTTCAACAGAACATGTTGAGGAACAAAGTGTTTTAATATCCAGAGCACTCCACAGAGAGGTGAAATTCTTTTTTATAAATTTTGTATATGACTTTTCCACGAGAGAGTGTTGTCTAAATAAATACCTAAGTATTTGAAGCTATGTACTTCTTGTATGACAAACTGGTTCATATATGGGTCCCTGTGTGGCAGTATTACTTTCCTCGACGAGCGAAATAACATATATCTAGTTTTAGCGTAATTTAGTGAGAGTAAATTGCTGTTGAAATATGTTGATAGCAGCTTTAAATCATTCTCCAAGTAATCAATAATAGAACTTGCAGATTTTCCTGAATAGAACAGAGCTGTATCATCAGCGAAAAGCCTAGCTGTGCCAATTAGTGGAAGATTACTTATATCATTTATATAAAGAAGGAAGAGTCATGGCCTAATGTTAATGCCTTGTGGAACGCCTATGCCTGTATTCCTTAGTTCACTATTTACTCCTTCAACTACTACAAATTGTTTTCTGTTTTCGAGATAACTTCTGATAATATCGTTAGCTATTCCTCTTAGTCCATATTTGTTTAATTTGGCTAGTAAGATGTCATGGTTAAGTGTATCAAAGGCTTTTTTCAAATCTAGAAATAATGCACCAACTATGTTCTTAGAATCTATATTTTCAATTATGGAATCGACAAGTTCAGAAATCGCGATGAGGGTGCTTGAACCTGCTCTAAACCCGTATTGCATTTTGTAAAGAACGTTATTATTATTAAGAAAACTTAGAATTCTATTTATGAGCGATTTCTCAAATATTTTACTAAAACTCTGAGACTAGATATAGGTCGATAGTTATTAACATCTTCAGGATCACCCGATTTAAATATTGGAGTCACTTTTGCTGTTTTAAGACAATCCGGGAAACTTTCTGATTCTATTATTAAGTTGAAGAATTTTTTGAGGATGGGCGAAAAAAGAATGTTGTTATATTTTACTACGCTGGTAGGGAAATAATCTGATCCACAGCTTTTTTAAAACTCGTTCACTAATTGTTTCCAAAATATTTATTGCTATTTCCGGCAGCAAAAACAACTAAAAAACAAGTTATGTATGTAGTTGTAAAAATTGAAGA
The DNA here is from genome assembly GCF_029784155.1 of Uranotaenia lowii. Taxonomy (NCBI): domain Eukaryota; kingdom Metazoa; phylum Arthropoda; class Insecta; order Diptera; family Culicidae; genus Uranotaenia; species Uranotaenia lowii. The sequence goes on from NC_073693.1 coordinate 114,393,649, forward strand.
ATATGAAATTTCCATACATAGCTTGCCAGCGGTGTAATGTACACATTGAAGTTTAAACTGTTCGCAATTATCAATTTCAAAATGCGGTCACTATCACTCTGACTCGATGCAAACAGAGCACTTTAATCGGGGCACGATGAACATTTTCTGCCTTAGAATAAAATAGCGAATGCTACTCAATCAATTTTTCTCAATTCTAGAACTAAAATATAATTGACGAGTTGGCTAAAGTTGTTTTTTGAATCTGTCATTTTCATTTCTTTTGTACTTTTTTTTTTATTTTTTGAAAGTTGTATAAAGTCTGCTTCATTTAATATTGGAACAAATTCTTTTGCTCATTGTGGCGCTCCTAGTGGACGGATTTGGAAACTTTTTTCACCCACGTGTCGGGAAATTCATTATCTACCTTTCACCATGTATTTATGTCATAAAACCAAACGATAGCATTTTGTAAACAACCGCCATGGAAGCCGAACGGAGAGATCAAATTGTGCACAGTCCACAACTGCATATCCCCTGCCAAATCATGTACTTGCGGGCGAATTTATCCACAAACACGAACTTAAATTTAGCAGGTACATCCCCCCGAGCCGTCGCCAAATAAAATTTTTGACCTGGGATTTGCCCAAAGTCCGCCTTCACGTAGGTCTCATCGTCCATCAGAATACATCCGTCGAACTTGGTCAGCACTTGGTCGTACAGCTTTCGAGCACGGATTCTGGCCACGTTGTTCTGCTTCAGCGTCCGATTTGGCTGTTTGCTGGCTCGGAATGACCTTATTCCTTCCCGGAGACGAATTCGTCGCACCGTACTGTGAGCGGCCTGGAACTTATTGGCCAAATCGCGGTCTGAAAGATTGGGATTCCTCTTTACGGCCTTGATGACTTTCCCACGCAGTTTCCGGTCGACAGTTCCACTCCGACGCTACGAATGCGGCTTCCGAGCCGTCGTCAATGTTTCCTTGTACTGCTTGATAACACGCCATACGGTATTTCTGGGCATTTTAAGCTGTTTAGCTAGCTTCGATGCCGACAACAATGGATTTTCAAGAAAACTGTGCACAATTTGATCTCTCCGTTCGGCTTCCATGGCGGTTGTTTACAAAATGCTATCGTTTGGTGTTATGACATAAATACATGGTGAAAGGTAATGAATTTCCCGACACGTGGGTGAAAAAAGTTTCCAAATCCGTCCACTAGGAGCGCCACAATGAGCAAAAGAATTTGTTCCAATATTAAATGAAGCAGACTTTAGATCGTCTTCAATATGAAGTTAAATGGAACAATGTTTATTGAATTCAAATTAAAACATCAACCGCAGAAAACCATTGGAAAACGGGTGCTAAGTGAAATTAGGTTGAAAACTACTAAACTGCGACATTCTTGATTCTAAACTATGTTACATACCATAAATTCTAAAAATCACCTTTTTGAACCAAAATCTAAAATTGCAAAACATTGTGATATGCGACATCTTCAAGCTCATTCCATCGATTTTTGACAGTTGCCAGTACACAGCAGCTTTTACTTATTGTTGGAAATATTTTCGAGTCACAATTGAAAACGCATTTATCTTGTATAAAAAAAAATTTATTCGATATTTTCACAGTCTCCAAAGTTTTGCCGAACAAATTCAATTCAACATGAATCGGCTGACGATATCATTGGACTGAACCATCAATATGAAAAACGTTGAATGAGTTGCAGCAATCTGAATAAAAAAAAAACTAATTAGTTGATGATGAATTGAATGAGTAAACATAAAATGGCAGGAATAGGAATGACAGTATCAATTACCGTTACAAAGATGGACATGTCCAAAGTAATAATACCACACTGAACCTTTTCTTTATTCAGAAGCAACATTTGAAGCGAAAATTTATTAGCCTGTAAAGAAAAACCGAATTTTAGAAACTGGTAAATTAAGTATCGCATGATCATTACCATCTCATACAATCGACAGTCCGTGAAACTGCACAGATTGAGAGCGATTTTTGTCATCTGTAATAAAACGGTTTGTCATTAACATGGCTTTCGATAACTAGCTTAGATTGATTTCACCTCTTTATGCATTTTGTCGATAGGTTTAACAACGCAATACATTTGAGCAAGCAGGAATGAAAACCACGCAACATAATTTACAATTGCGATTACTTCATCAAACGTTAAAGAAGACGTTTGCAAAATCTGATACCATTCCAAAACTTCCAAGCTTCCATCAGAAATTACGCTCAACATCGTATTACAGATAATTAAGTTGAAAATATTACACAACTCCAATGTCAAATTTTTGACAATGCCCATTTTTACGCGTAAAAAATTCAAAACGAAACAAATTTCTTCTGGTTTAGATAAAATCTGTTTTGAGACAGAATCCAGTAAGAGATCATTAGTACATTTACATACTCCAACGGCAATCATAACGAAAAATGTAAACTCTGTTATGGTTAGAACTACCAACCAAGTGCTGGGCACATAAAAACCAACGTCCAGTAATTTAAAACCGAATGAATGAGCACTTCGGAATTCAAATATGACAATTACTAACAGCAAGGCGGCCGAACTAAGCATAATTTTCTTTTGCAGCAGGATTGTTGAATTGAAAATTATTTTTAACTGACTGGGGGGCACATCTTGAACAAGCACCAGTAATGTATTCACCAGCTTCCGAAATCCGGAGTCATCGAATCGTAATCAAATCAACACCAACGTAAGAAAACCGGTCATTATTGGGTACTGCATGTTCAGCAACATCAAAGCATAGAAAGATTCACTGAAGTTTGTGGTGTTCGTAAGCATAGCATAGTTACAGTAACAACAAACTGTATACAAAACGACAATCCACGCAATTTGCAAAACTTTTAAAATTTTCGCTAAAAAATTTGGCTTCCAATCGACAAAGAAAAACGGCTCTAGAGGGTAAGGAACAACGCCGAATAGTTGACAAACTCTTAAGGCAGATTTGGTTCCTTTTAAAATGATGAGTTTAAACTCCAATGGTTCTCCGTTATCAACGTAGTACATTTTGATTCGAAAATATTTTATGGAGCAGTTGGTGTCGTGTTGCACTCAATATATGAAAGAAATTAGGATCGATTGGATTTTCTTAGAATCTAGATTCATTTTGCTAACGTGTATAATTAAAAATGTATAGTGAACCTAATTGTCCGGGATGAATTATTGAACTGTCAATTAAAACCTAGTGGAAAAAACATAATTGATTTTTAATTTTATTTAGCATGTAAAAGAAGAATTCCACTTAATAATAAAGGGTGCTCGGACCAAAAAGTGACCAACTTAAATTTGCCAAATTTTTGTCATCATTCATATATTTAAAAATATGCTTCTATTTGGATTTTAACATTAGTTAGTTGTCAAAGTGGCGTCCAAGCACGAAGAGCTAGAAATAAAAAAATTGTACATGCGTCATGTAAGTCCAAACTACATGCTGAAATAGCAAAATCGTTAAATGGGGTCAAATCAACTATCACCAAAGAAATAAAAGTGTTCAGGGAACGTTTGATGACAAATAGGAAGCCTGTAACTTGGAGGAAACCGAAAGCCAAGAACTGCAGTGACGAACAGAAGAGTGGCTAACGCTTTCAAGCGCAACCCCAATTTTTCCGTTCGAGATGTCGCAAATAAGTTGAGAATATCGTAAAAAAAAATAAAAAAAAAATAAAAAAATAAAAAAAAATTTAAAAAAAAATATCGTCTACTTACAATCGTGTATAAAGCTAAAGAAACGATCCGGACTATCGACTAGATGGTAGTGACTTCAAATCGTAACGATGTTGACAAAGCTTGATTGCATGGTAATGGACGACGAAACCTACGCCAAGGCAGACTTCAGACAGCTTCCTGAACAAGAGTATCATACAGCAAGCGGAAGGAGATAGGTGGCAGACATACCTGTAGCTTGAAAAGCGAAATTTTCGTTGAAACCGAGACCGTCAACAAGGAAATTTACGAGAAAGAGTGTCTTTAAAAGCGTTTGCTGTCATTCCTGAAGAAACATGACTTGTCTGTGCTGTTTTGGCCAGATTTGGCATCCTGCCTAATACCACTCCATGGAAAAAAGGTCATGGAGTGGTAAACCGCTAACTTTTTGATCCGAATGCCTTTTAATTCATTAGTCTCCTGACGCATCAGTGTCATAATTTCGCAGTGAAACTATCACAGCTTTCGATATCTATGAGCACCACTCGATCACAAAGAGGATTTTCATTCAACCTTCAACCAACCAGTCAGAGATCCGATCAGGTTGTTTGAACGAGAATTTTAGCACAATTTACACAACAAAACTTATGGTATTTTTTTTATTAGTTGTTAACCTAGGTGGTAAATCCATTTTACGAATTGCATTCCAAGGCACGGCGAGCCACCGCGTCCCCGCAGTTTGCTACTCTGGGTCCATGGGTGCAATTGGACGACTCATGATACAATGCTAAGGAACACTGTACCTCCTACGCCATAAAGTTCACATGGGGCCACTGACCTTTGTTCCCACCTCGAACTGTTTGACGCACTATACATCAATAGTGGGAGGTCAATTCGCGCTAATGCGCTCCAAGGCAATACTCGTTTCCGAATCCTCTGTCAGCAATACCTCATTCTAACACAACTCGAAGCGCAACCCCTCCTCTGACGAGTTAGAACCAACATCTCATCGTGTTAAAAGAGGTCCCCATTTAGCGCAACTAATAACTTTGTGAATCTAGTCCTGGAAGTCCAGAAACACAAAGCGAGTTATTGACGACACTTTCTCTTACTGTATTTGTTTTCTCCACTCGTGGAGTGTTCCACCGTACCCGATAAAAACAAACACAAATCCTCGCCAGTGTATTGCTACCTCGCTCACTCACACGCTCTCTCGCAACACTGGCAAAATTATCGGTGGGCCACCGTCCGTAAGCAGAACTCCGACAGGTCAAAACCAGTGCAACACCGTCCGAATAAACAAACAGTTTGACAGCACCTAGTGGTGCACCAGTGCAACACTAGTGCAACACTCGGCATAAACAAATACGGTATCTGTTCGAACACGCGGGTCAGAAGGCAAGCCTCCTAAGCCACGTGTAGGACTCAGTCACCACTCAGCGCAACTACTCAATTTTCAAGTCGGGTGCTTTACTCCCCGAAGCGTAAAGCGAGCTGTAGAACACCCTCATCAGGTCGCACTCGCGGTTCGGGTGCAACAATTCCCGAAACCGTACCCTGACACCTCCGGCCAACCATTGGCCACCACTTTGCGCATCTACTCATTTTGCGAATCGGGTCTATACCCACCGAAGCGCAAAACGAGTTGGCGATCGCTCTCCCTCCGGTCACGTCCGCATATCAGGGCTATCTCGTGGATTTGGTGTAGTTCTCTTGGCCGTACATCTGCAATACGCCGGACTTGCAGACACGTTTCCACTCTGCACCACGGGGAGGTGAAACTACGTCGCAGAGCACTTATGGTATTTTTTTTTTTTTTTTAGTTGGTAACCACAGGTGGTAAATCCCGGTTTACGAATTGTATTCCAAGGCACGGCGAGTCACCGCGTCCCCCCAGTTTGCTACTCTGGGTCCATGGGTACAATGGGAAGACTCATGATATACTCCGTGTATACCCCCTACTCCCTAAACTCCACCTGGGGCCGCAGGCCTGGTTCCCACCTCGAACTGTTTAGTACACTATACTTCAATAGTGGGAGGTCTATTCGCGCAAATGCGCTCCAAGGCAATACTCATTAACGAGACCACTTTCAGCAAAACCTCTCATCCTTACGACTCGACGCCTGAACTCTCCTCTAACGACTTGAGAACCGACATCTCCTCGCAATGACTCGAGATTCCCACACAAACCTCTCCTCTTCGCGACTTGAGGCCTGATCTCTCCTCTAACGACTTGAGATCCGACCCCTCCTCGCATCGACTCGAGGTTTACCTCCCCTCTGCACGATTCAAGGCCCGATCTCTCCTCTAACGACTTGAAATCTGACCTCTCCTCGTAATGACTCGAGGTGACCACTTGTACCCCTCCTCTTGTTGGTAAGGGGCCTGATCCCTCCTCTTACGACTCGAGACCCGACCCCTTATCATAAAGACTCGGGGTTGACCACACAAACCTCTCTGCCTGAAGGTTTAAGACCTGACCTCTCCTCTAACGACTCGAAGCCCGACCTCTTATCTTCAGGGTTTGAAGTTTGCCACCTTGCCCGTCGTTTGCCAGATCGCACTTATGGTATTAAGAATTATTATACGTATAGCTGTACGATATTGAAATGAAAGGTTATTATTTGTTTGTAACTCACATGGCCGATAGGTTATTCTACACATTCCACAACCGAGCATTACACATCGTAAAAATAAGGCTCATCCATGCTCAAGCAACCTGAAGTTCGAAATCTACTTAAACGCGTGCATCTTAAGTTCCAATTTCATTGAAAAAGGTTTTAAAGAGAATTGGTACCGAATTTTCACGAATACGAACATGAAAGCTACGAATAGGACCAAAAAGGAAATAGCCTTCTATGAACCTTAAAATTACGAAAAGTGCTCTAAAAAGCACGGAATTACGGAAAGTTCCCTAATGTGCTGCAAAATGTTGTCGGCAAAACCGAGCATCACGTGCGTAGTAGCTTCGACTTCGCGTCGGAGATTACAAATATAAAGGTCCCTGTCGGTTTCCAGATCGCAATATGGCAGTGTAGGTAATAATTCTCTTTACTTGATACTGTTCATATATTCTGTCCACTATTGCCTGAGACCATTCCGGAAGTATTACGTTCTATGCTTAACTCTTCGAAAAAGGTTGTAATTTTTCGAAGCATTTTTTACTTTTCAATCACAAATTTGAAATATTTTATGCCTTTTTGCACAAAAATTTTGAATGTTGACTGTTTCGTTAAAAAAAATTTGTCCACACTCCCATACATTCCAGGTTTAAGCGGAAAAGTCAGTAGATTACTTTGAAAACGTTCTAAGCCAATCAATAAGATAAAAAAACTGTTTTTTTTGTTAAAACTAAGGACCAGATTCCAAACAAACGAGGTCTATTCGATTCCGTGTAAGTGCGAAAAGAATTTTGTAGCCAAACATCGGAAAAGCTTGAAAAACAACAGACGACATCGCCACGATGCCGAGAGTTACAGATGCCAGCTGTTAGATACGGTTTATTTATTTATTTATATTTATTTATTTTCTTAAAAATCCATCTCACGACATAACTCGACGAATATAATTCCTAAAACTCACTCGGCCCATGACAACCGTTTTCCAATTTCTCGGACATCCCACATTCGCCAGATCACGCTCCACTTGGTCTAACCACTTCGCTCGTTGCGCCCCCGCTCGTCTCGTTCCTTTCGGATTAGTAGCAAACACCTGTTTTGCAGGACAGTCGTCCGGCAATCTCACAACATATCCTGCCCAGCGTATCCGGCCAACCTTCACCACCTTCTGGCTACTGGGCTCGCCGTAGAGTCGCGCGAGCTCGTGGTTCATCCTTCGCCTCCACATTACGTTCTCCTGCACGCCGCCAAAGATGGTTCTCAACACTCGTAGCTCGAATACTCCAAGCGTCCTCCTCGAGCAATATCCACGCCTTGTGTCCGTGGAGAACAACCGGTCTAATGAGCGTCTTGTACAGGTTACACTTCGTGCGAGGGCTAAGGCTTCTTGACCGCAGTTGCTTGTGGAGTCCATGTAGGCACGACTTCCTCTGATCATTTGCCGCCGGATCTCACGGCTGGTGTCAAAGTTTTCGGTCACCAGTCAGCCGAGATAGACAAAGTCTACTTCCAGCTCGTCGCCGTCAATCGTGACCTTGTTATTAACGGACGAGCGGGTTCGGTCAGTGTTGGATCCGCCGGCCAGTATATACTTTTCCTTGGACGTATTACTCATCAACCCAATCCTTCCTGTTTCGCGTTTCAGTTTGTGGTAGATTTTCTCCACCGCTGCAGATGATCTGCTGCCGATGTCAATGTCAACTGCAAAGCAGATAAGTTTACTGGATCTGTTAAAAACCGTGCCCCGCATTTCGCCCACCGTTCGTCGAATAACACCTTCTAGCGCCACGTTTAACATCATGCAGGATAGACCATCGCCTTGTCGAAGCCCCTTACGAAATTCGAATGAACTCGACATCGTCGCTTTGATCAACCTGGTCAGCTTCCCGGAAAAGCCGTTCTCGATCGTGTAGTATGCGGCTTTGAAGGTGATGAATAGATTGTGCGTAGGGACTTGGTGTTTACGACATTTTTGGAGGATTTGCCGTTATGCAAAGACCATCCCTCCATGAAGCCGGCTTGATGACTTCCTACGAGCCAGTTTGCTGGTAGGCGGCAGAGTTGGATTCGGGACAGCACTTTGTAGGCGACATTTATGACAGTGATCGCTCGAAAGTTCTCACAGTCATATTTGTCGCCCCCCTCCTTCCACTTCTCAGGTAGCCGTTCTTTGTCCCCAATCTGGACCATCAATCGGTGTAAGAAAAAGGCCAACTTGTCCTGGCCCATTTTGATGAATTCAGCTGCGATGCCATCCTTTCCTACCGATCAGCTATTCAGCTGATAAATGGCTTTACACATCGTTGGGAGTGGCTCCACCTAGTCATTGGCTACGCCGGTGATGTAGCTTTCCCCACCGTCTTAGTCTCCTGCAAGTGCGCCGTTCAGGTGTTCATCGAAGTGCTGCTTCCACCTTTTGATCACCTCATGATTGTCCGTCAGGATACCTTCTTCCTTATCCCGACACATTTCGGTATGTGGCATGAATCCTTTGCGAGATGCGTTGATTTTCCGATAGAACTTTCGTGTTCTTTGGAAACGATGCAGCTGCTCCAGCTCCTCAAGCTCGTCCTCCTGCAGGCGGCGCTCATTCGGACTCGCTGCCTCTTCCACTGTCGGCGATTTTCCACATTTCGACGGGTGCTTCTTTGCACTACTGCCGCCCGCGCGGCGTTCTCTTCGTCCGTCATCCTACACTCCTCATCGAATCAGTAGTTCCGTCGAGATCGTTTTACATAAGCGATGGCGTTCTCCGCAACACTGTTGATGGCTGTCTTGATGGTATCCCAACTGTTGGGACTGTTACAGTCCTTGAGAGGGGCTTTGTCAAGCTCGCGCTCTGCCGGCAGCGCTGCTTCGAGCGATTGTGCGTGGTCTGCCGCGAACTCAGGTTGCTTCAGTTGTGCTATACTTAACCGAGGCGAGCGTCGGTTTAGTATGTTGTTCACTACGAAGAATTTTGGACGCATCTTCACCATCACCAAATAATGGTCTGAGGTGATGTTGGCGCTTCGACAGGATGTGACGTCGATGATGTCCGAGAAGTGCCGGCTGTCTATCATAACATAGTCTACGGTACTACGTACGGCCATTCGTTTGAAGACGGTGAAATCTATTAGTCTGAGGCCGTTTTCGTTGGTCAACTGGTGCGCTCTGATAAAATCTCCGATGATCCCGATATCATGTTGATTTCATCACTAATCAGTAAAATAAAGAAAAACCGGGACGAATTTCACAAACAAAACTTCATTGAAGAATCATTAGAAAAAATGTGATCTTCTTGTTGTAAGAGGCAGATTTAAAATATGATTGGCAGGCATATTGGCATCTCTGGCTGCAGCTGCTCGCGAACAAGGGTGCCGTGAATATAAAGGTGGTGTTTGGAGAGTTCGTTTTTCGTTTTTCGATTCTAAACTTTAAACTAAAAGAAAACTACAACCCTGAAGAAGGCAACTTTTACATTAATAGGGAAGCATAAAAGGTAGAGGAAATAAAATAACCTGATTAAATTAGAACACTCTAACCGGGGTTACAGCAAAAGTCGTCGATTGCTGTGATTGAAAAACTTTCGGACACGTTCAAGCTTGTATCGGTCTGACTCCTGTCTGTAGCACGTTTTTTGCCAAATCTACGGATTTTTCCTGGTAGAAACCGACCATTCACAAATCACAATCTTTTGATCATCTTATCAAAAAAGTACACTGATTCGAACAAATTCCATATTGCACAATAGCTTAACATTCATCGCATAATTTTGAAATTCATTCCGAATTGGCATAACAAAAAAAACACTCTTTTCCAAAAAAGAAAATTCCAAATCTATCAATAGATTTAATATTTTTTCACAAAGCCCTTAAAGGATTTAAACCAATCTAGTCCACCGTTCACATACTTTCGGTAGCAAAGTTTCTTGACCGAAATACAAACGTCCGTCGACGAGGAGCGATAAAAAAACGACCGTTCCGCTCGAAACTAAAAGTACGAATAAATACCAGAAACAGGAGGAAAAATATACGCTAAAAATAGGAATTGACAATCATGACCACAGAGGAAAATGGAAGCATTTGTTCTTGCTTGTAAAATACGAAAAAATCTCAAATGAAATATTCAATTTGAAAAAAAAGTTTATTAATCGATTCTTAAGGCTTATATCTAGGGTTTCGACACTATCATTTTTTTGTCACCTAAGGACCAAGAAGGATGTCTTAATATGTTTCCATGTATTTGAAAAACAGTAAACTTTTCAATCGAAAATAGAAACGCGCGGAAGTGTTTTCCATTCAAATTTATTTTAGCAAATACTTACTTCTGTAGGAAAAGGCATTTTGCCCCGGGTGCTCGTTATGACCTTTTTTCTCAAGTTTTTTTTTATTTTAGTGATGGTTACAAATTGAAGAATTTATACTTAACCCTTCATTTCATGATTTTTTTTATTATTCCTTTAAAACTATTTTTAATAGCTGGAAATGATGAGTCCATCAAGAAAAAAAATTAAAATAAAATATTTTTTTCACTTTTCCCATACAATAATTGTGCAAATTTGTTACTTCATGAAACGAAGGGCTAATTGGATTTCCTTGGTATTTTTCATCTCATGTAAATTTTTTCTTCAGGACTTCAATATGAGTCGGCTAACGGCACTGTCCGATTGAACCATCAAGACGAAAAACGTTGATAAAGTTGCGGCGATCTGTTGAAGCAAAATAAAAGCTTATGTTATTAATTAATTTTGAATTTGATAATTTTATCAAAAAAGTTAATTTTTAGAACAAATAAGCATAATCTAATGATCCATTGCTTAGAAATTTTTAAAAAGCCCTCCTGTCGCGACATTCAATTTTTAGCTACGGATTCTAAGCTGTGTTCTAAGTTCGATGCAGTTTAAACATTTTTTCCAATTTCAATTACCGTAAGAAGAACCGACATGTCCAAAGAAATAATACCACATTGTACTTCTTCCTCGTTCAGAATAAACATTTGGACGGAAAATTCATCGGCCTAGAATGAGGGATAAAAGATTGATGAACTTTAAAAATAACATTTGCAGTAGTCACTACCATCTCAAATACTCTATAGTAGGAGAAATTGCATAGATTTAGTGCCATTTTCTTCATCTGAAATGAAGCCAGTTGATATTAAATGTTAACTCTAAGCCAACAATTTCATTTAATTTTACTTGATATCGCGTTTCTGCTATCGGCTTTATCCACCAGTACATTTGAACAAGCAGGAAACTAAGCCACATTGCAGGGTATGCAAACGCGATAACTTCATCAAGCGTTAAAGATGGCTGTTGTAGAACCTGGTAGATTTCTAAAATTTCCAAGCTTCCATCAGCAATATTGCATAACGCCGTAGTGCTGATAATCAAAGCATAAATATTACTCAACTTAAAGGATAGTTTTTTGACACTACACATTTTGACGCGCAGTTTACTTAATAGAATAAAAACTTCTTCTGGTTTAGAGGAACTTTGTTTTGAGGCAGCATCCAGTAAGAAAGCATTGGTACATTTACAAATTCCTTCGGAAATCATGACAAAAAATGTAAACATTGTTATCGAAAGAACTGCCAACCAAGTACTGGGCACGTAATAGCCTAGGTTCAGTAAATTAAAACCAAATGAGTAACCGCTTTTCATTTGAAATATAGTTACTGTTAACAGTACGACAATCGAACTCAGCATAATTTTCTTTTGCCGCTGAACTGTTGAGTCGAAAATGGCTTTTAACTCATTGGGTGATACGTCTTGAGCCAAAATTATTAATTTTTCTACCAATTTCCGGAACCCGGAGTCATCGAATCGTAATCAAATCAACACCAACGTAAGATAGCTCATCATTATGACGTATTGCAGGTTGAGCAGCACCAAAGCATACAAAGATTGACTATAGTTTCTGGTTTCCATAAACATTGCATAGTTACAGTAACAGCAGAGTGAATACAAAGAGAAAATCCACACGATTTGCAAAGTTTTTAAAATTTTGACTGAAAAACTTGGCTTCCAATCGACGAAGAAAAAGGGTTCCAGCGGATAAGGAGCAACTCCGAACAGTTGGCAAACTCTCAAAGCAGATTTGGTTCCTTTTAAAATGGTCATTTTGATTTCCAACGGTACTCCGCTACTGACAAAGTTCATTTCGAAAAAAAATATCTGTTGATACTGTTCCTGTCTGTTTGTGCTCAAAATATGAAATGAATTTGGAACCATTTACTGTATATTAACAACAGGATTTTAATTTAATTTGCTAACGTGTATCATTAATAATGTATAATACAATCGGGTAGGGGATTAAATTGTTCTTAATTGTATTTTGCATGGAAAAAAATTGGCGCCCAACAATGATATGTTGTTACTCATGATGACACGGCGTGGAAATTTTTAATTTTATTTTAATTCAACTAGTCACGAAATAAATTCTTGGAAAATTAAAAATTAAAACTATTAATCAAACACCGCACTGTCTCAAAACAATCGACCGTAGACTGAGTCGATTTGGGGTCATTTTTTAATTTCTCCAACCCTTAAAAAGCTTCGTTTTGGTTGAAAACTCATCCATGATTTTTTGCAGAATTTTTAAGTTACATTCACAAGAGTAGATTTTAACATTTCTGTTTATATGGGAAAATGGAATATTTCTAGAGTTTGTTCTGATCACGTCGTACGAGCCACTTGACGAGTTCCGAGAAGATCGCTGTAGAAATTTCGAGACACTTTTTTAATTCTAGTTTTAGAACTATCGTTCAGAATTGTCTGAAAACTTGGTATTCATTAGAAGAATAGACAAAGAATATGCCTGTGTTTTCGATATGGACATTATTTTGTTTTTACTGTCAAAGAGTACTTATTTACAATCTTTTGCATTGATTGTTTGGCGCAAACGTCCTTTTGCAAATCTTTTTTTTTTTTTGATTCTTTTTTCTCAGGGTTTTTTTTTCTTTGCAAATCAATGAATTCAATTTTGTTCCTCGATTGCATCTGCACAAAACTTCGCTTTTCCGTTTGAAGTTGAATAAAGTGTAGTTTGAAATAATCGGATGCACAAATATAACAAGGAATTGTCCGTTCAATGGTTTCTTGAACCGATGCTAAGCGGAACTGTCAGTCTGTAGAATGTTTCTATTGGACTGACACTAATACAGCTACCACCATGTGAATGTCTCGGCTAGTACAAATAATAAAAATTTATTTTACTTAACCAGCAACAAATCTTATCCAGTCGTTTTTCTAAGACAGCTTTTGACACTGTCGCAAAGGATTTTCTTCTGATGAACTGATGAATTTTTACAAAATTGCAACATCTTTACATGCACTTCCTTCGCAAATGCAAAAGGACAGAAAAACCAATTTGCTGAACTGTTATTTTGCGTCTTTTTGCATGCACGGCAAAACAGCGCAGTGCAAAAGTTCCTTAAAACCAAATTGCACACAAAAATGAGGAAGTCGTTACACGTCTTAAATTGAACTCAAATTGAACTCATTTTGTAGAAGTTATTTATTGACTAAATGAAACATAGTTTTTATCAAACGTGGAATACATCTTTAACAACTGTTAGTGGTCATTAGCTCAATTTTGTTTAAAATGGTTTATACGACCTAATCAAAACAAACTCTAGATTCAGTTCTAACCGTAACTTCGTTTCTTATTAAGCAAAAAAGTTATTAGCTGTTGAACAACGATATTTCTTTTAGCATTGAGAATCAATAACTTCAATTGACATCACTGCTGATGCCTAGCGAGATACTGCTTGCAAAAGTAGTCAAGCTATACCTCGCTAGGCACCCAACAGTAATGCCTGTTTAATTGATTGTTTTTCAATACCAAAAGACATACCCCTATTCAACAACTAATAACTTTTTTCCTGATAAGATACAAAGTCTTGGACAGGGTCGTGCAACGTACAATTTCTTTTAATGAATTCACAAATTGGCACAAAACCCATTCGATTCCAACCCCATCGATTCCAGAGAAGAAACAAAAATGATGTTGTTTTTTCAGAACAAAATAATATTCTACTTTTAAATACAAACATAAATGTTCAAATTTACTCATGTAAACGTTACTTAAAAATTCTGAACCACCTCAAACCAACTTGAAATGAAATTAAGAAAGTATCAATCGCTTTCGGCTTCTACCCGGGTGTAATAAATTTTTTTAATCATTTGATGGCTTCTCTACCAATGAAAATCAGCAAAATAATGCATAATAGGTTTCAAACGAATAAGTTTCAAAAATATCGAACTGGAGTTTGCATTCAATGAAATCTTTTATTGATGGTTTTCTGCGAATTTTTTATCATTTCATGTATATGAAATCATCTTAATTGAACCTTAATTTTTCAATTTCCATCATTTTTGTAAGCTTAAAATTAATTTTGATTTTGACCTTCCGTTAAAAAATAGGACAATAAGTCAACCGGATTACTAAATTGACAAAATTGAAAAAAAATTGAAAAAAAATTGACAAAATTGATAAAATTATCAAAATTGGCAAAACTGAAAAATTGACAAAATTGACAAAATTGACAAAATTAACAAAATTGTTAAAATGACAAAATTGTAAATATTGTCATTTCAGAATTTTTAATATCTTTAGTTAATTCTACCGGTTATTGTACCTTACGTTACCGAGTCGTGACTATTTTTTCAATAAATTCGTTTCATTCACTACATAGATTGAATTATTTGAAACACATGGTCAGGCATGTCAGGTTGGTTTAGTTATTAAATCATTGAGAATTTTTTTTCCTGTATACTTTTCAAATAACCAGTTGTGGTCTGTAAAACCAAGCAATTTTATTTGGGAGACCCATGAGTTTGAATTTCTTGCCGATCCCAGTACAACATCATAACGTCCAACGGGAGTCTACTTATGTTCGTTACTACGGGATCCTTTTCTGGCCTATCGGAAATAACTGAGGAAATTATAGTGTATTATGGGATTAAAACTAAGAATTTTGAAAAAAAAATTCTTCGGAATGATTTTGAAAATAAAACTAGAATGCTTTGAGTTACGCTGGTTAAAATTTTAATTCTTTTTAACCAAACCCAACAATGTTGGCCATCAACTTAAATCAATGGTTTTCTGAAGAAAAATAAAATCCTGTATTTTGTTACTTTTGGCCAGCAACTCCTGGATAATTCTAGCTCAGTCGCAGAAGACCCTTTGACTAATCTCAGGGTCGGCCTACGGCTGGGTAATCGGAGGGGAACGCGGACAAAAACTAAGGAAACAAACTGTGGGTTTTCTACAATCAAAAACAATCAACAAATTAAAACTTTGGACGAGGAAATTACTTTTATTCAAAACGAGAAAAACTACTAACTAAACTTTGGTTTTTGAATTTAACGCTTTATTAAGCACGCTACTGTGTGGTGTGTTTGTGTAGGGTGTGGGTTGGACGGTGGTCGATGACCGTTGCGGTACGTACCGGATGCTCGATTACTTCGTTGGTGAGCGCTCACAGGTTACCTTTACCGGGGTGTTGGGTTCATCAATGGCGGATTGTTGATGGCGGATCAGGAACGGGAACTTGTGTCCTGATCAATTTGCCAAAATGGTGGCAGTTCGTCTGGCGTTGACGAACGGGTAGGATACGGCGTCTTCCTTCGTTGACGGGGATCAGCGGACCACGGCAAGGCCGTATTGGCCGCGCTGAGAAGGGCTCTCCTTGGGAATTAGAGACTCCGAGGATTTCTCGAAGTCCCGAGAGATAGGCCTCCTTTACGATTATGGTTCTTACCTGAACCAGAGGCCGAAGTCTTTTACGGTAAGACGTAGACTACCGTCAGGTAATCTAGGCCGAATCGTACGACGGGATTCCTCAACAATAAACGGGGTGGCACAAGAACAAACACTCTGGTTTCACAAATTTCTTGGCTGTTGGGGAACACCTCTGACTCGCACGAACGCCGGAAGAAAAAAAGCCCAGAGTCATAGACCCTTTTTGGTGCGATACTTCACTCCTTTCCTCCAACTTCTCCATTCAAAATATTTTAGGCGAGTTATTGCACCTTGCATGCAACCTACATGCATTCGACCTTGCAACCAGTCTTGGTTGCAGACTTGTTGACGAAGATACCACACGCCCAACTTAAAACTAACAATAACTGTATTTGTTAAAACCTATCTTCTAAACATTTATTTAAAATTTTCCTAATCCTAACTAAATTAACAAATAGAAAAACAACAGTTCGAAACAACAATTAAAACAAAATGGAAAAATTACCTAAGGGCTTTGTAACGACGGTTACAATTTTTCTGTAAATCAAAGGACCATGTTTTCTTTTCAATCAAAGAAAATATATTAGCGAAGAAAATAATTTTTTGTCACAAAAATAAAAATTCTGATTTAAAATTTGAATTTAGAACCATTTTTTTTCTAAACAAAACTGGTTTGATTTTTTAACTGTCACACCTTAGTGTAATCAACAATCCAGAGCTTAATTTTTCTTTAAAATTTCAATCTCGTCACAAGCTTAACAGGTACCGACAATCCTCACGTAAAATCGTCACTCGAATACGACTTTTCTCACCCACGGTGACTACGAGATTAGGGTAAGAACTCACAAAGATCATCCGAAGTGACGTTCTTCTATTCTATTCTATTCTATTTTTGTTTATTTTAAGTGACGTTCTTCACCTAAACCAACTACTGGAATAAAGTGATTTGGGTAACTCGACTTTTGTCACCTCACGCGCAGCATTAGAAATGTTTCATAAATTCTATATATAACTATTCTATTCTTAAAATTACAACTGATTTTTACCATACATGTATGTGCATTCAAAATCGATACATAATTCCAATATTTCATTTCTTTAAGCATATCTCAAAAACGTTGAATTTGTTGTATTTTTACACATTGGCTTATTAACAAAAAAAGCCTTTTGAGTTGTTGATCATAGATGTGCATGACTTTTATTATGATCAGGCAAATCCATAAAAATGGATTAACAAAAATAGGAATTTTAAAGTAAACTAGCTGACCCGGTAAACTTCGTTTTACCTTCTAAAGTATAAATCGTAATAAATGTTTCATTTCATCTACACGTCCTTAACTGCATCGTGCTCGCGAATAGATTCTTATGGAAATCGTAACAAATAAAGTTGAATTTGTATTTTGACCACCTTCCATGAAAAGTAAGATCCTTGAAACTATTATACAAACCATCTCTGACCCAAAAAACCAAAATTCACTTCATTCCGACCGATCATTCATACGTGATGTTATCACAAAGAAAACGCCTCCATTTTTATATATAAGATGTGAAGAAGAGATAACTTTGTATGGGGACCCCCCTTTCATAAAAAGTGAGATTCTTGAAACTATTATACAAACCATCTCTGACCCAAAAAACCCTCGGATACCAAATTTCACTTCATTCCGACCGACCATTCAAACGTGATGTTGTTACAAAGAAAACGCTTCCATTTTTATATATAAGATGAATAAGAGATAACTTTGTATGGGGACCCTCCTTTCATATAAAGTTAGATTCTTGAAACTATTATACAAACCATCTCTGACCCAAAAAACCCTCGGATACCAAATTTCACTCCATTCCGATCGACCATTCATACGTGATGTTATCACAAAGAAAACGCCTCCATTTTTATATATAAGAGGTGAAGAAGAGGTAACTTTGTATGGGGACCCCCCTTTCATAAAAAGTGAGATTCTTGAAACTATTATACAAACCATCTCTGACCCAAAAAACCCTCGGATACCAAATTTCACTTCATTCCGATCGACCATTCATACGTGATGTTATCACAAAGAAAACGCCTCCATTTTTATATATAAGATTGATAAGGTGATAAGGTTTGTACGAGAAAAATCGCGAAATTTTGCTTATTGAATAACTTTTGGATGAATGGATTGAATCTTATAATATGACTCGCAATATTTCTCGAAATTCTCACTAATAAAACTACATTTAACGATATGTAGGGTAAATGTACCCGACCTTGGCACCTAAGGCATGGTTTACCCGTTTTTCAACATTCCTACCTTTCTGTTCAGTGCACCATATAACATCCTTTGAAGAACTGACTTGCTTACTTGCTTAGAGTTCAACAAAAATATGTTTTCTCTATGGAACTTTCACTAATGTGAGCAAAATGCATGCAAAGTACTCACTGAGGTGCTCCAATTACTTGGCCGCCGTACCAATTGTTTGCCGTTTCGATGATCCGATTCTTGGCCACCAGCAAAGTGCAATAGATCTTTACCAACAATGCTCAATTGACAGTTAACAGAATCGTTGGCTATTCTGAATATATGGCCCCTGACAGAATGACGTCAGCTGAGCGTAAAGTTCTATGCGACGATGGAACACCGGGCTTCACTCATACAACAAAAAGGCTTTTGAAAACATTGATGAAATTTGGTTGAAAGGGAAGCACAAAATAAGCTTTCATTTCAAAAAGTCGGAAGTCCAGAAATTCCGCAAAGCGATTGCGACACATAGGGTTATTTTCACTTCCAAACAACTGTCTTCATGTTGTGGAGTTTGGCTTCATAAAGTAAGAAATTGAAAAATTCCTTGAATGGTATTTTAAAATTTTGCTCTTTTGAATTTGTTAGCTGAGATTATGAGCTTCTATAGCAAGAGCTATAGCTATAGCAAGAGCCATCTCGAATGCCCGGGGCGTTGCGCAGTGGTTTGATACGCCAAATAGATGTTAGAATGTAAACCTTGCTAAAACATTTTTTTTAATTCGACTCAAATCAAATATTTTAAGGAAAATTTGGAAAGCAAACGATATTTTCCTGAACTTCCAACTTCTGTTTCCATGAAAAAAATTAGAACAAAAATCCAAAAAAAAATAAATATGAATAAGTATATGGTTCCCAAGCAATAGAAAACGATTCCAAAACTCAATTAATTATGTATTTTTTATACTAAAGTCATAAATTGCCATCGAGCTAACAATTTTTAGATAAGAAAAACATCTTAAGTCTTGAGTCTTGAGATGCTTAATTTAATTTAGTTTTTTTCAATATTTCGAACCACTGTGTTCTGTAGAAGACCACGTGGCTTTTGCGGCAGACTGCAATGCAAATGCTGTTTGCACGCATACCAATGTACCTTCGATTCATGGTTCCCAAATAGCGATTTTTGCATTTTCAATGCTCGGATATGACTTTTAGTTAGTCGAATCACTTATGTTCTCCAACTTATTTCGAAGCTTAAGTTGATGGCAACGGTCTTATCATACAACCCAATTAGTATGAAAACATTTGTGCGTAGTTTTAAATGAAGTTTGAGGGAAAACATCAGCCCTAAAATACCTATTTAATGAACATGTATTTTTTCCAACTTCCAACACTGGTGGTGTGTTTCGATTGAAGTTGCATGCCAAGAAAAGGAACAAAATTAGTTTTAAATTTTTATTCAAAACCTAAATAAATATTCACTCTTTAGTATTTCTAGTATTTTTCGATTTTTCGCCGAGTTTAGCTGTAAGCATGAGTATTTATTGCAAATTTTTCAAATGAATGTCCGCGTTTGAAATCGCATGTGAATTTAACAGTTGCACTAGAAATATGAGTTCATTTGATTTTCATACGGTGATTTCCAACATAATTTCCTCGGATGCAGATCGAAAAAAATTAACTTCTTCATTAAAGTACAAACAATCAAAAAAATCGGTATGCACCGATTTGAAACAAATTATTCTCTTCGCAATGAAAATATATTAAAAAATTTTTTAAGCCCAATTTGGACCTGAAAAACATGAAAAGACATGTTGGCATGCCAAGAAAAGGACCATGCCAAAATAGGGCTCACTTACCCTATATATTTATTGCTCCTAGGTTTAATAAAATAATCGATAAAAGATGCACAAAATTAGTTCGGATTCATTCTTTATTTTGTTTCAAATATCATAGGTATCGTTTTTGATAAAAAAAATTCACCAGTATTAATTCAAATCACGCAAATCACGTCAAATTGGTGCCCGATTGAATCATCAAAATGAAGTAAGTTGACAGAGTTGCTGCAACCTGAATAAAAAGTGAAACATAAGGTATAAGGTTTTGCTTTAGGTAATGGAGATCAAAACGCTTTGATAAGATAGTATGAACAACTAAAGCCAAAGTAATTACCGTTACGACAATTGGCATTTCGAAAGAAATAATGCCGCACTTCACTTCTTTTTTATTCAGAAGAATCATTTGGAGCGAGAATTTATCAGCCTGAAAACGGAAATCACTGTGTGTAAGTCGGTACTCAATCCTTATACATAAAATCTCTTGTTATTACCATCTCGAACATTCTTTTATTATTAATACTACACAGGTTGAGTGCAATTTTCTTCATCTGGAACAGTTCCTCAAGAAATTTATTGAATTACGAAGATTACGAAATTTTTTACCTCATTGCGTATGTCGGCCACCGGTTTCATCCACCAATAGATATTACACAGCAGAAAACAAACCCACATCGAAGAGCTTCCAAATGCCATTGCTCCTTTAAGGTTGAAAGACGATCGCCTAAGCACCTGGTACATTTCCAAAATTTCCAAACTTCCTTCAGAAACTATTTGTAATATCGAAGAACTGATAAACACTCCAAAAATATTACCCATCTCGTACAATAAATTTTCAATGTTGCAAATTTTTATCTGTTGTATATTCAACATGAAAGATATTACATCTGGCTTAGAGATATTTTGTTTAGAAGCAGCATCCTTCAAATTGGCGTTTGTGAATGCACATATTCCATTTGAAAACATAACAAAAAATGTAAATATTGTTATAGATAAGACCAATAGCCACATACTGGGCACATATGAACCCAGTACCATGAAATGAAAACGAATCGAATAATTATAACCAAATTCCAGAGTTATTGCGAGAAACAGTACGATTGCAGTGCTCAGAATAATTTTCTTCAGGTGCTGCATTGTTGAATCAAATATTGACTTAACTTCACTGGAGGGGATGTCTTGAACTAGCATCAACAAAATATTCACAAGCTTCCGGAATACGGGAGCATTAAATCGCAGTCATATCAGCACCAATAACATTTGGCTAATCCTAATGACGTACTGCATTCTTAGCAGCATCGCTGCATAGAAGTATTTATTGTATCTGGTGCTGATCACGTGCATGCCATAGATGCAATAGCTACAGGTTGAAAATATCGCAAAGACCCATGCGATTTGCAGCACTTGCAATATTTTGACTGTGAAGTTTGGTTTCCAGCCCGCGTAGAAAAAAGGCTCCAGCGGATAGGGAGCAACGCCGAAAAGTTGGCATATTCGCAATGCAGATTTGGTCGATTTCAAAACCGCCATCTTAAGCTCCAATGGTTCTCCGTTATCTATGAAGTACATTTCAGAAGGGAAGATTGAGCTCAACTGTTTTTATTTTCGATCGATTTTAACAATTTTAAACACATATGTAGGTATAACTTTATCTTCATCAATAACAGGTTTTT
The DNA here is from genome assembly GCF_029784155.1 of Uranotaenia lowii. Taxonomy (NCBI): domain Eukaryota; kingdom Metazoa; phylum Arthropoda; class Insecta; order Diptera; family Culicidae; genus Uranotaenia; species Uranotaenia lowii. The sequence continues at coordinate 114,415,378 of NC_073693.1, forward strand.
AATGTAATTTAGCAAACGTATCTTATAAATAATGTACAATAAGTTCTGTGGGGATGGAATTGTTTTTGATTTTGCGTTGGCAACTTTTGCCACTCAACTACAATATGTTATTATTTAACGCCATGTGGCGTTGAAACGTATAATTACTTTCAATTAACTCGAGCCACGGACGATCATTTCATGGGAACATCGAAACATATTCGAGAAATAATTTATATCCAACTCTATCTAATTAACTTTTAATAAATATCAATTACAAAGCAATCCATTTAATTGAAGTACTCAACAACACTCACACCAATCTAATGGCGATCGTTAAAAAAATCGGTTTGAAGAGTTCAACGCGATAAGGGTCCCGCCTTAAGTTTGAATGCGATGGAGGCTCCAACCGTAAAACGCAATATTTGATTCGCGATAGGAATTCCGACTGAAGTTTATCTGCCACTGGAAAACCTCAAGTTTTCCACAGCTAGAGTTATCCAGTCGTGTTGTGGTAGGAGTTCCGGCTGAAGTTTGGTTGCGATGGGAGTTCCCATCAAAAAAGCAAAATATTTTAACGATGGGAGTTCCAACTAAAGTTTGATTGCGATGAGAGTTCCAATCATAACCTCAAGTTTTCCAGTTGTGATGGGAGCTCCGACTGAAGTTTGATTGCGATGAGAGTTCTAATCAAAAGCTTAAGTTGTAACGAATGCTAGAGCGAAGCAACCACCAGTAGTTTAAGCGCCACTCCCCGATACAGAGAGACTACTGAGGCTTGTTGGAAGGCCCGGCTAAGGCTCTTATCTAGGGCGGGTTTAACGCAGCTCAAACACTTCAATCCCATTAAATAGAAACCCAATCGTAAAGTCCGCCAAACAGGTTCGTCTCAATTGCACAAGGTCGAACAAAAAGGAGTGAAGAATAACTTAACGATAGCGGAGCGGTAAATGATAATTTAAATTTCCTAATCCCGAGCAATTCCCATGAATCTCATCATTAGTAACAGACACTAGCTTTGCAATAAGAAAAGAGCCGTGTATTCATTTTAGGTAGCAAAGCTTTCTTATTTAAACAATTCTTTCCCTAATGTGACGTCACCCCTAATCTCTTGGTCATTTAGTTGTTCATAGGTATACAGTTTTCAAGGAAAGATCTAACCTTATGTTCCTGTGAGTGGCTTACGGCGAGGCGATGACGGCTACACGATGACGGCTTGACGATGACGGCGACACGATGACGATGATCCGACGAAATCTTCGATGACGGTTGCTAGCTAGCATGTATCGGACACGTGGTTGGGCTTTTCACACGTGCTCAACGAGGAGGCTGATCAAAAGAGTGGTTAAGATTTGGCGACGGACCACGTGATGATGATCACACGAAGGTTCACCGAGTTAACGTTAGGACAGGCTCGTTAACTGGTCAAGGCTTTTGTTGAGCTCAAAGATCTGTCGAAGCTTTGTGTGAAATGAAAACCGCATTCGATTTGCCAAACGGTCAATTCACACTTATGTTGGCGGGTCGAAGTCAGCACGCTGGACTAACGAGTTCAAATTTGGTATGCTGTAATCAAGCTCTGCGTGTGGTTAATTGGAAACGATCCACATTCGAGCAGACTTGATTTTGATGCTCGCTAGCCAAGTGATGAACCGGCAATGGTGTTTTGTTCCGATTTCCGCTAGAGGGCGGAAGCGTGCCAATGAGATGACGACACAACCACACCTGCAGTGTTGAACGGGCGGAGGGTGGTTGGCGATGATTTTATTCGTTTTTCCGGATAGACAGTGCTGGTCGAAAGATTCTGGACACTGCCCTTCGGATTCCGTGTTCGTTGTCGAAGAAATTCTCCTCTCGACCCAAACCAGGACCCACGTTGAACAGTGGGTATTCTGTTCAACAAAAAACGTGTTTTAGGCCACATTCCAAAGGACAAATGGTTCATTATTGGACTCTTACCGCTTTGTCACGATCACCGGTGCACACGTGGTGATGTGACACAATCCAGACCGATGTTTCTGCGGCACTTGATAAATCCTGATCCGAAACAAATTTGCCATAAGCCAAAAACTCACTACAATTTAGTTAAATTAACTCTTAAGAAACTTACAATCACTTCCTGCACTTTAGATTCACAGAGCGCGTGTTTGGAAGGTATTCAGCCGTCGAACAGGTCTGTTACCGACAGTTTCTTTCCGTCGACAAACAGTAGCGAGCGAGCACCGAGTGGGGGAGGAAATAAAGCCAAGAGAGAAAACAACATACGACGAATAGCCGGCGTCGCCCATGAGCAAAGCAATTCTGTAACATCACGAAATCGGGAGAGTCGAGCGCAAACAGCAAACGTGCTGAAAATCTTTCACGCATGTTATTGGTGCCTACATCCAGGCGTTTTAAAAAAGCATGCCTATTAAAAGGCGCACTGTAACTGATGCAAGATATTAAGGTATGAATGCGGAGTTAAAACTGTTGCAATCCCTTAATTTAAAAAAAAACGTGTTAGTTCGTTCCATGCGATTCGTGGCGCAGCACCAAACCGTGGAATAGGGCAAGATAAAATTGAGTTCTACAACGAACGGTTAAGTATAGTAAACTCAAAATTATATGTAATGTTCTTTCTGATTAGAATTTGATCTACTTAAAACATATATTCGAAAAATGAAATGGCAGCAAAACCATCAATTCAAGATAAACTTTTTTTCGAATTCGAATCGTTTATTTTCGAACCGTTTGAAGAGTGTTGAAGAAGAAAGATTGTTAAATATAGATTTTGAAAGAATGCCAGTTTTCTAATATTTTTTCATAAGTGATTTTTTTTCAAAAATGACAAGATTGAACTAAAATTAGTTTCTTTTTCTTCTGGAAGGAAGGGAGATGTGTGGAGTGCAAATGTATGGGTGAACGCTTCTAGAGATTCTCTCAGTACTAACCGCCAGTAGCTCAGTGAAGCCTCAGCAGCCGAGCAAACAAGTGGTTACATAATTGTAAATACATAATGGTGGGTGATTTCTAGTGGACATCGAGGCGGCACAGATGCCTCGGTCTATTTTCAGGAAGAATTTTAAATCGTTTATGCGGTGCCGATTCTCTAGTAGATCCAAGTCCAATAGATGACATAAGCTCTCATACTCTGGCAGTTGCTCTCTCCAACCAAGATTCCTTACCGCAAATTTCACAAACCGTTTCTGGACAGCTTCTAATCGGTTTATATGTACTTGGTACATGGGCCTCCAAACTATGCTTGCAAAATCAAACTTCGATCTAACCAAGCTAATATACAGGCATTTAATTGTGTATGGATCCTCTAATTCACCAGCACAGCGCCTCACTACTCCAAACATCGCGAGACCATCCGAAGCGAGGCTATTAATGTGATCTCTGAAGGTCAAACCGAAATCTAGTTTTACGCCTAAGTCGTGTACGCTGGAAACTCTACTTATCGCTTCCCCGCCTAAACAGTACGTGAACTGAATCGGAGAGTAGCTTCTGGTGAAGGATATGACTGCGCATTTTGAATAATTCAATTTTAGTTTTGCTTTGACTAGAAAATCTGAGAACGCATCCAAATCCGATTGAAGAGTTTGGCAGTCGGCGATTTTTTTTACGGGCAAAAATATTTTTTCCTCATTGGCGTAAATTATAACCAGTGCCTCCGAAAGCGATTCAGGTAAACTGTTCATTAACACTATAAAAAGTAGAGGTCCCAGGTAGCTCCCTTGAGGAACTCCTGAAGATGCTCGATATTGTTCAGAATAGGCAGAATTTACTGATACGTACTGGCTCCTGTCCGTTAGGTAAGACTTTATCCAAATCAAAAGAACCAAACAACCATATTAATGTTCATGTAGACGCGTAAAATAACTGATAGATCTAGGTATTTTTCTCCGAGAAGACTTTGATGGAGGACATCGAGCGAAAATGCGTTCAATTTTGCACTCAAGGCTCCATCGACCAATTTTTCTTTTGATTTTTGAAGTAAATGTATGAATAAAACTACCCTGAAATTTTGGTTTGAATTTAAACATTACAAGAAAATTGGCATGACATTTTCGGAGTCGCAAAAATTTCGTGATTGCCCTTTAAGGCACTGCGCAGATATGGCCTCCATATCCTATTAAATAATTAAAGCTTTGGAATACATTCTAGAAATTAGAAAATAAATGTTACTGAATGTGAAAAGTAAACTTTTCTTTTCTTTTAAACTTAAGATTCCAAGTCATTCATTAGCATTAATCTAATTCGAGTACTTGCCGTTACAACGACTGACATTTCCAGAGACATCATGCCGCATGCCACTTCCTTCCGATTTAAAATGACCATAAGGATAGAAAATTTGTCTGCCTAGAATAAGAGTCAATATTATGAGAATTGTCAAGTAGGTATCAACCCCATAACTACTACCGCTTCGTATATTCGACTGTCATTGAAATTGCACAAGGTGAGGGCAATATCCACCATCTGAAATGAAACGAATCACTTTGAAAACTGGAGTCAACCCAATACTAAACCTAACTCACCTGACTACGGATTTCAGCTATAGGTTTAATCCACCAGTTTATATGAGCAAACAGAAAGAAAAACAACATGAAAGAGTTCCCGAACGAGACTAAACCGCCTCGAGAATAAGAAATATCTTGCAAGAATTGGTAGACTTCCAGAATTTCCAAGCTCCCGTCAGAAATGACGCTCAATATTGTGATGCTTATAAGCGTGGCATAAATACTACCCAACTCACACGATATCATTTTGACACTGCACATTTTACCGCGCAGATTATTCAGGAAGAAAGAAACTTTAAGCGGGCTCAGTAATTTCTGTTTTGGGGCAGTATTCAACAAGAAAGCATTTGTATATTCGCATATTCCTCGCAGAACCATTGTAAAAAATGTGTACTGTGTAATAGCTAAAATCAACAACCAAGTACTGATAGCGAAAGAACCAAGTGCCACTAAATTGAAACTAAGAGGAAATCCGCTGTTGAATTGAAATATGATTCCGAGTAACACAATAATCGAAGAGATCAACAAAATTTTCTTTTGCTGCCGGTGTGTGGAGTCTAAGATCAACTTTATTTCATCCGGAGGAAGGTCTTGGAAAAGTGCCAATATTGCGTCTATTAATTTGCGGAATGCAGCGACATTGAATCGTAATCAAATAAACACAACAAATAGGTATCCTAGCATAACTACATACTGTAAGTTTAACAACACTAGGGCATAGAAAAATTTACTGTAGTTCTTTGTTTTCATGAACATAACATAGTTGCAGTATCCTACTATTAAAATTATCACAATTATCCACAAAATTTGCAATGCATGCAATAATTTTACAACCAAATTTGGCTTCCAGTTAGCGTAGAAGAAAGGCTCTAATGGGTACGGAGCAACTCCAAAAAGTTGACAAATCCTCAGAGCAGTTTTGGTGCCCTCCAGAACTGCCTTTTTCAGCTCAAACGGCTCGTTATTGTTAACGAGGAACATTCTTTTTTTTAGAACTTCACAGAATTAGTTACAGAACTGATTAATCTTTTCCTTAGTTTAATTTAATTTAATTTGTTAGGTCGCGACGCAACAAGCTCGGGTTATAAATAATTAATGGTCGATTTGGCCCGGGTGAAGTTCAGACCATTCCGTGAAACATTGTAATTAAAGAAGACGTTGCACAAATTGGGATCCATTAAAAATCATCACGTTATTAGGAGCGTGTGTGCCAACTGATACTTTTAATGCACCAATTATCTAGCATTGAAAATTGTCGCTCTTTTATGAATCTAGAAATTGAAATTTTAGCCCTGGAAATGAAAAAAAAACAATTTGAGTATTTTTTTATATTCAGGCTTTTTGAAATTTATTTCTATTTTCTAAATTTGATAATTGTCTTGATAAACGTATGTCAAAAAATCATCAAACATTACCTTATCAATATCGATTCAGTGTTGATCTTTACTTAAACGAAAAATAGGTTAAATTTTAACGTTCAGTTGTTGTATTCAAAGCCATATCTATTAACATAATAACATAGTTCTCCTTCTCTGATGATAACCTATAGCTTCTTAGTAACACGCAATGTCATCGTAAAATTAAAAAAAAATACGATCAAAAGATGCACACAGAGTTTGTTGTTCACCATGACCATGACTTTTTATGCCAACAATAACGGGGGCAGGACATTCGGCCGAAGGCCGCTAGGCCGAATGGGTTAAAAGCCCGAAGGATATTCGGCCGAATAGGGCAATACGCCGAATATTATTTGGCCGAATGGATGCTAGGCCCAATGGTCATCAAGCCGAACGGACGATAGCCCGATTAGATGATTGGCCGAATGGTCGTAAGGCCGAATGGTCGTGAGGCCGAATGGTCGTAAGGCCGAGTGGCCGTAAGGCCGAATGGATGCTAGGCCGAAATGTCATGAGGCCGAACGGTCGTCGGGCAAAATGGTTGTAAGAGCGAATAGATGCTAAACCTAAAGAGACTGTAAACAAAGAGTCGCCATCTGATCCCTTTCCAAATATTGAGCTTGCAACCCTGCTGTAGGGCTGCCTTTAAGACTGCTTGGTTCTGCTCGATTGGAATGACACTGACCGAAAAGGAAAAATTCCAATCGCGACATTTCGTCTCTTTGTTTACTATAGGCTCGTTAGCTAAACCGAATGGTCACTAGCAGTCTTCCGAAAATCAATCAAAACAAACACTCAAGATGCGTTTCCTGTTGGAAACATTCAGATTGTATAATGGGATAGCGCCTCTCGTAACTGCTTCGCCTGGCTGGTATGCAATCTGGATCAGCGCTCCTATCAGCTATGCAAACCGAGTCGCATCATTCAGAATTATCGGTTTAGCAAACATCGCATATCGGAGATGAGTGAGATACAAACCGATCCATTCTGAATGTAGCTCACTCAGTATCTGCCGAATTATATGAAATTCAAAATTATTTTTTGCACGACGAGAAAAATCAAACAGTTGTGCGGGTTCTCAGTAGTTTTAACGTGACGGACGACAGTTTAATAAGAGAACTTGAAAAATTTGAAAAACATGGCGAAAGTGAACATCTTTCCCTCACAAACACAACTTCAATTTGATTTTGATCATACTGATGTTAAAAAACGTTATAACAACAAATAAATTTATTAATTTGTGATATATAGCAAACAAACAAAAAACGCTAATGATCGGCTTCATGTATCACTCACTCACTGCCTGATCCATTCACTCCTGATCGAAGACCAACAAGATTCACCATATGCATTGCGCATTGGTGAGATTCCAATTTGATGATGGTGCTGCACTGTTTTGACAGCAAGCATCGTACGAGGTGATCTGTATTTTAGCGATGAATTGAACGATCGATGATCGGGTAGGTCCAGTAGCAATCAATAACGAAACCCGACCGTTGTACGTTCAGTTGCGAAGTGCAATCAGAAACATTCATTGAAAATGAGTGATATTCGGAACACTGGTCACTAGGTCGATAGTTCATTAGTCCGAATGGTCATTATATTTTTTTTTGTAGCGACCCACCACACTCCCCACACCAAAAGGCTCGATTGAGCCCCCTGGTAATGGACGCTACTGTTCTCAGCGCGTCTGGCAGCAATTGGACAAAGAAATATTAAACTAAAAACGCGAGCAAAATTTTACTCATGCTTAGAACTCAAAATGGTAATAATCTAGTGCGAGGAAATGTGACGATACTAATTTAACTTACTTACAACTATGAATCTCAATGGAAAGAGATTTCCTTTTAAGAAATTCACTTTAAATTATACAAAAAAAGTTTCAAAACATTCTACATCTAAACTTAAATTTACAAAGGATTAACGCTACAAATAGAAAAATTCTTAATTTATTTATTATTCTGATCAACAGATCACATATAGATCCAAATGATGACTTAAAATTAAATTAAAACAAAACACTTAGGTTTAGCTACGGGCTCCTCAACGCACTTAGAACTTTTCTTCGGAAAACATCCCTCGAAACGTCGAAGTCAAAATGCTCGGAAAAACGGTTGAACGATTTCATTGTACCGATGAGGGCGCTGTTTGCTCCATAATTGTTCATTCGGATGGGAACATACAATTGAAGTTCCTGATTTCTAAGACCACGGGGTCGCACACTTAGTGGAATAGCTTCCAGTAGAGAGGGACAGTCGATTCGCGATGTCAAGAGATCAGCAACAAAAGATGCACGGGTTGCATGTTTACGGGCTTGAAGAGTGTCAATGTCTATAAGGCGGCAACGATTTTCGTAGCTTGGTAAGCGGAAAGGGTCTTGCCAGTTCAGATGCCTAAGGGCGTATCGTAAAAAACGCCGCTGGATAGCCTCGAGACGTTCAGCGCCGTTCTGGTAGTAGGGGCACCAGACGGCAGATGCGTATTCAAGAATGGAACGAACAATGCTGCAATATAGGCTTTTCAGGCAATACACGTCCTTGAAGTCCTTCGCTACTCTAAAAATGAAACCAAGACTTCTCGATGCTTTGTTGCCTACGTAGTTAAGACTAGCTTTGTTTGACTTGTTTTATCGACTGAGTTTTTCTTTAAATATTTGAAGCAATTTTATTTTGAAAGTTGGGCGACTATTTATTTCTTTTAATTCATTGGGTAAGTTGTTGTATTTTGTTGGTCCTATGAAGGAAATTCTTCTCTGTCCTAAAGTAGTTATCGACCGACAACGTTGCAGATAATTCAAACGGCGGGTGTTGTGTGTTCTTACTCCAGTAGTAAAGGTCAGGTTTTGGATGGTATTTGATGAGTGCAGATTATCGAAAACATACATTATGGTTTGGAAATCATAAAGATCTACTAAAGGTAAAATGTTATGGGAAGTGGAAGAATAAATGAGTTTAGTTGAGTACTAGCTGATTTTACCCGGCCTTGCTCGGGTTCACATAAAATTTAAATCAAAATGAGTCGTTTGACTTTTTGAAATTTTGAAAGCTTTTTGTTCATCATCATAACAAAATTGACCATGTTTGGCCATGTAAGCTTTGTAAGTTTTTTAAGTCTTCTTAAAGTTTTGATTGGGACTATTAGCAAAGTTTATAGTTTTCATATTATTGAATAACTAATAGCAAATAACTTTGCCAATACAAAATTGAAATAATTTCCCTTGAATCAAAAGTTATCTATTAAATTATTGAATTATATATTAGATTATAAGGTTTTTTTTTTGCTTGAAAGCTTATTCATTCTATCACGAAACACATTTTTACCTAAGGTTGCCGTTGTCCGGATTTATTCGGACTTGCCAGCACATTTGACTCAAAATTTGAGATAAGTCCAGTCCGGCCTGGTGGCCCGGATTTCGTTGAGAAATGCCCGGATTTTGCGCGGATTTATTCACTTCATTTTAAAAATGTAAGATAAAACTAAAATTGAATTATTATAATTTTTCATTTTTACGTCCAAAAAGAAATTTTTAAGGGTGAAAGTTTTATCCAAATAATCATGATTTGTGTTTGGAAGCTTGATATACAATTAAAAATCTGCTGATGGGGTTTGATGAAAAAAAAATCAAGTGTATTCTTCTTGATTTAAACTGACTAATTCTGGGGTTTTGATAAAGTTACCAGGATATAGCCCGGATATCTGGTAGATTATTTTGAAATCAAATGATGGATTTTGCCAGGGTTTCCGATAAAATTGGCTGGATTTTTCCGGTCCCGATACGTCCGGAAAAATTTGGCAACCTTGTTTTACACCCACCAGTTTTTAGGAAGCTTGAATTTATTTACTCTTTTTTATGCATGCACAATGCATTTTTTTTAATTTTTAACATGTGTTATCTAGTGAAAATCCAGAATATTTAGCTTTTAAACATACGTGAATGACTTTTTTTGAAGATGGATGATCTCCCCGTAGAATGGTATACCTATTAAGTTTAATTTTGTACATACACATTTCTGAAGAGATTTCCACTGAAGCCTTATAAAAGACTTCCTCTGCATGTTTTGAATGTGGTTTTTTAGTTTTCTTATAAATGGCAGAATTGAACACATTGATGAACAATAATAACTTACAATTTATAAATTGATCGATGAAATTAAATTGCACAAAAAAAAACTTTAATTACTAAAAAGTTTCATGCATTGTATTTGGTTTTAACTTTTTCCATAAAATGAACGTTTAATTGTCTTATCCATATTGTAAATTAAATTCCTACAAGGCAATCAAGGTGATGAGATCCCAGCCTTGAACTTACAATCCTCAGCATAATTAATTTTTCATTCCCTACGAGGAATTCCAAAAATATGAAAATGATTGATTTTTTAAAGCTGGAACATTAATTTTCAGTTCGAATAGTTATTCAACTGAAGAAGTCAATTCATAATTAAGATGAATCACCGTACCCATACTTTACACACTGCATATTCTTGTAGATTCTCCACGCCCCCCAGCGACGGTTGAGACCGATTTGAAAATCACTGTTCTTATAAATATATTTCTAACAGGCGAGTTGTGTTTTTTACTCCTCAATGAATGCTCATTATTGCAATCAAATGCCTCGCACCGGTACCACGTGGTTTGAACAGTAGAAGGAAAACAACACCCGCCAAAATTTTTCCTTTCTAATCTGTAATGCTCAGCAAGCTTTGATTTGCTTTCCAGTACACGTGAACTCTGGACGGTCGTTTCTAATGCCCAGCCCATGGTGATGGTAAAAACAACCCCGCCAAAGAAAACGAAATTCAGTTGGCAAAATGGGTGCCATGACTTTTGGTTCGTGGGAAGAAAAACGAAATTTGTATGGGAGGGTCCCTTTTTTTAGGCGGGAGGGGCTCAAAACTATCACCTCGACCTTTCTCATGTCCGATTACATCACTGTACCTAATTTCAAGCTGATCGGTTAAGCGGTGTGGATTTCTATAAGGTGCATATATATATATATATATATACAAACATATATAGCCCAACTCATCTTTATATATTAGAGAAGATAGCATGGGAAGCCTGTAAATATTTTTTAAACACCTGTTTTGCAGAGATTGTAGTTTTTGTAAAAGTGATTGAGATGCTCTTCCCCAAATTGATATGAGATAGTGTAATACTGAGTGGATGAATGCATGGTAAAATTTCAACAGAACATGTTGAGGAACAAAGTGTTTTAATATCCAGAGCACTCCACAGAGAGGTGAAATTCTTTTTTATAAATTTTGTATATGACTTTTCCACGAGAGAGTGTTGTCTAAATAAATACCTAAGTATTTGAAGCTATGTACTTCTTGTATGACAAACTGGTTCATATATGGGTCCCTGTGTGGCAGTATTACTTTCCTCGACGAGCGAAATAACATATATCTAGTTTTAGCGTAATTTAGTGAGAGTAAATTGCTGTTGAAATATGTTGATAGCAGCTTTAAATCATTCTCCAAGTAATCAATAATAGAACTTGCAGATTTTCCTGAATAGAACAGAGCTGTATCATCAGCGAAAAGCCTAGCTGTGCCAATTAGTGGAAGATTACTTATATCATTTATATAAAGAAGGAAGAGTCATGGCCTAATGTTAATGCCTTGTGGAACGCCTATGCCTGTATTCCTTAGTTCACTATTTACTCCTTCAACTACTACAAATTGTTTTCTGTTTTCGAGATAACTTCTGATAATATCGTTAGCTATTCCTCTTAGTCCATATTTGTTTAATTTGGCTAGTAAGATGTCATGGTTAAGTGTATCAAAGGCTTTTTTCAAATCTAGAAATAATGCACCAACTATGTTCTTAGAATCTATATTTTCAATTATGGAATCGACAAGTTCAGAAATCGCGATGAGGGTGCTTGAACCTGCTCTAAACCCGTATTGCATTTTGTAAAGAACGTTATTATTATTAAGAAAACTTAGAATTCTATTTATGAGCGATTTCTCAAATATTTTACTAAAACTCTGAGACTAGATATAGGTCGATAGTTATTAACATCTTCAGGATCACCCGATTTAAATATTGGAGTCACTTTTGCTGTTTTAAGACAATCCGGGAAACTTTCTGATTCTATTATTAAGTTGAAGAATTTTTTGAGGATGGGCGAAAAAAGAATGTTGTTATATTTTACTACGCTGGTAGGGAAATAATCTGATCCACAGCTTTTTTAAAACTCGTTCACTAATTGTTTCCAAAATATTTATTGCTATTTCCGGCAGCAAAAACAACTAAAAAACAAGTTATGTATGTAGTTGTAAAAATTGAAGAATATGAAATTTCCATACATAGCTTGCCAGCGGTGTAATGTACACATTGAAGTTTAAACTGTTCGCAATTATCAATTTCAAAATGCGGTCACTATCACTCTGACTCGATGCAAACAGAGCACTTTAATCGGGGCACGATGAACATTTTCTGCCTTAGAATAAAATAGCGAATGCTACTCAATCAATTTTTCTCAATTCTAGAACTAAAATATAATTGACGAGTTGGCTAAAGTTGTTTTTTGAATCTGTCATTTTCATTTCTTTTGTACTTTTTTTTTTATTTTTTGAAAGTTGTATAAAGTCTGCTTCATTTAATATTGGAACAAATTCTTTTGCTCATTGTGGCGCTCCTAGTGGACGGATTTGGAAACTTTTTTCACCCACGTGTCGGGAAATTCATTATCTACCTTTCACCATGTATTTATGTCATAAAACCAAACGATAGCATTTTGTAAACAACCGCCATGGAAGCCGAACGGAGAGATCAAATTGTGCACAGTCCACAACTGCATATCCCCTGCCAAATCATGTACTTGCGGGCGAATTTATCCACAAACACGAACTTAAATTTAGCAGGTACATCCCCCCGAGCCGTCGCCAAATAAAATTTTTGACCTGGGATTTGCCCAAAGTCCGCCTTCACGTAGGTCTCATCGTCCATCAGAATACATCCGTCGAACTTGGTCAGCACTTGGTCGTACAGCTTTCGAGCACGGATTCTGGCCACGTTGTTCTGCTTCAGCGTCCGATTTGGCTGTTTGCTGGCTCGGAATGACCTTATTCCTTCCCGGAGACGAATTCGTCGCACCGTACTGTGAGCGGCCTGGAACTTATTGGCCAAATCGCGGTCTGAAAGATTGGGATTCCTCTTTACGGCCTTGATGACTTTCCCACGCAGTTTCCGGTCGACAGTTCCACTCCGACGCTACGAATGCGGCTTCCGAGCCGTCGTCAATGTTTCCTTGTACTGCTTGATAACACGCCATACGGTATTTCTGGGCATTTTAAGCTGTTTAGCTAGCTTCGATGCCGACAACAATGGATTTTCAAGAAAACTGTGCACAATTTGATCTCTCCGTTCGGCTTCCATGGCGGTTGTTTACAAAATGCTATCGTTTGGTGTTATGACATAAATACATGGTGAAAGGTAATGAATTTCCCGACACGTGGGTGAAAAAAGTTTCCAAATCCGTCCACTAGGAGCGCCACAATGAGCAAAAGAATTTGTTCCAATATTAAATGAAGCAGACTTTAGATCGTCTTCAATATGAAGTTAAATGGAACAATGTTTATTGAATTCAAATTAAAACATCAACCGCAGAAAACCATTGGAAAACGGGTGCTAAGTGAAATTAGGTTGAAAACTACTAAACTGCGACATTCTTGATTCTAAACTATGTTACATACCATAAATTCTAAAAATCACCTTTTTGAACCAAAATCTAAAATTGCAAAACATTGTGATATGCGACATCTTCAAGCTCATTCCATCGATTTTTGACAGTTGCCAGTACACAGCAGCTTTTACTTATTGTTGGAAATATTTTCGAGTCACAATTGAAAACGCATTTATCTTGTATAAAAAAAAATTTATTCGATATTTTCACAGTCTCCAAAGTTTTGCCGAACAAATTCAATTCAACATGAATCGGCTGACGATATCATTGGACTGAACCATCAATATGAAAAACGTTGAATGAGTTGCAGCAATCTGAATAAAAAAAAAACTAATTAGTTGATGATGAATTGAATGAGTAAACATAAAATGGCAGGAATAGGAATGACAGTATCAATTACCGTTACAAAGATGGACATGTCCAAAGTAATAATACCACACTGAACCTTTTCTTTATTCAGAAGCAACATTTGAAGCGAAAATTTATTAGCCTGTAAAGAAAAACCGAATTTTAGAAACTGGTAAATTAAGTATCGCATGATCATTACCATCTCATACAATCGACAGTCCGTGAAACTGCACAGATTGAGAGCGATTTTTGTCATCTGTAATAAAACGGTTTGTCATTAACATGGCTTTCGATAACTAGCTTAGATTGATTTCACCTCTTTATGCATTTTGTCGATAGGTTTAACAACGCAATACATTTGAGCAAGCAGGAATGAAAACCACGCAACATAATTTACAATTGCGATTACTTCATCAAACGTTAAAGAAGACGTTTGCAAAATCTGATACCATTCCAAAACTTCCAAGCTTCCATCAGAAATTACGCTCAACATCGTATTACAGATAATTAAGTTGAAAATATTACACAACTCCAATGTCAAATTTTTGACAATGCCCATTTTTACGCGTAAAAAATTCAAAACGAAACAAATTTCTTCTGGTTTAGATAAAATCTGTTTTGAGACAGAATCCAGTAAGAGATCATTAGTACATTTACATACTCCAACGGCAATCATAACGAAAAATGTAAACTCTGTTATGGTTAGAACTACCAACCAAGTGCTGGGCACATAAAAACCAACGTCCAGTAATTTAAAACCGAATGAATGAGCACTTCGGAATTCAAATATGACAATTACTAACAGCAAGGCGGCCGAACTAAGCATAATTTTCTTTTGCAGCAGGATTGTTGAATTGAAAATTATTTTTAACTGACTGGGGGGCACATCTTGAACAAGCACCAGTAATGTATTCACCAGCTTCCGAAATCCGGAGTCATCGAATCGTAATCAAATCAACACCAACGTAAGAAAACCGGTCATTATTGGGTACTGCATGTTCAGCAACATCAAAGCATAAAGCTTAGTTCTTTTAGAAATGGGACACTTTCTTTCGCTAATAACTCGTTAACTAGTAATTGGACATTCAAAATTTTGACAGCATTTTGTTGCCTGTAAAAAGTACTATCGAACCTATTTTTTTCAAAATTTAAAGTTTACGTGTTATTGAGATATTTACAATGCAAGAGAAAGAGAAAAAAATAATTTTGCACAGTTTCCTTCGAAATCCATCATTATCAAATTGATAGCTGACGATACCGTTGATTATTCAAAGAATAACTGTGTGTAAGTGGTGGAAAAGTATGCAAATACTGTCAAAAATGTCTCCAAAGTTCAAATCATGCTTGGAGTGAAGCACATGATCAGCAACTACGATTAAGGGTCATCAAGGAAGTCATGTCTCATACCAGAATTTTTATTTTTAAGTAAGCGAAAAACTAAGTGTAGATCGCTGAAATGTCCAACAATTTTTTCTCTGATAAGCTGAAAGTGTTGCCTAGTAATGAGTGACTCAAACCTTACCTTGAACAACGATTTTTTGCTTGTTCCAGAGCTCGTAAGCTGTAAAGCCAGTACCGAGGCTAAGGGACAGATGATTTCTGATGAACGACAAAACCTATGAAATACCCTATTTTAAACAAATTCCAGCGTTTGAATCCTATACCATGCCTGCTCGTGCAAGGTCCCGGGTATTTTAAAGTATGTCTTTCCACGTTATTTTGTATAAAATATAATGATTTGCCAAAATTCTGCTCCTGTGAAAAAAAAAACTACAATTTTCAAAACGAAAATTTTTATTTTGGCTGTTTTTAAAAGCCTAAAAAGAGTAATCTTGTTTGTACCCTTGGCAACCTACGATCTATACTACCCGATTATACTTTAAGTTCAATCTCATGATGGTTTGACTTCGTTATTGTTAAATTTTGCCAGCAGAAATTTCATTAAAAACGCTCGAAAAATGGCTCAAAAATAATCAAGATTTGTTAATTCCGAAACAGCTGTCTCCACTAAATTGCCCTCAGTTTCTTTTAAAAGAGAAGTAATGGACCAAAAAGTAGCGGAAATTGAAGGAGGAGGATGTAGCCACCTAAAATACAAATAAGGCAAAGTTTAAGTTTGAAAAACTTATCAATATCATGACTGAAAAAAGTGTGCGCTGGCCGATGGGAGGTACAAAGAATAAAGTAGATTTTTTTCTTACAAAAAACGATAAAAAATTTTTTTCAAATTTTTTCATGAATTATCATAAAATTATCTTCATTTCCTTCATAGAAAGTATTTAGATCAAACGAATGGTTTCTGAGATACACGCATTCCTAACTGTCCCATTTCTAAAAGAACTAAGCTTTAGAAAGATTCACTGAAGTTTGTGGTGTTCGTAAGCATAGCATAGTTACAGTAACAACAAACTGTATACAAAACGACAATCCACGCAATTTGCAAAACTTTTAAAATTTTCGCTAAAAAATTTGGCTTCCAATCGACAAAGAAAAACGGCTCTAGAGGGTAAGGAACAACGCCGAATAGTTGACAAACTCTTAAGGCAGATTTGGTTCCTTTTAAAATGATGAGTTTAAACTCCAATGGTTCTCCGTTATCAACGTAGTACATTTTGATTCGAAAATATTTTATGGAGCAGTTGGTGTCGTGTTGCACTCAATATATGAAAGAAATTAGGATCGATTGGATTTTCTTAGAATCTAGATTCATTTTGCTAACGTGTATAATTAAAAATGTATAGTGAACCTAATTGTCCGGGATGAATTATTGAACTGTCAATTAAAACCTAGTGGAAAAAACATAATTGATTTTTAATTTTATTTAGCATGTAAAAGAAGAATTCCACTTAATAATAAAGGGTGCTCGGACCAAAAAGTGACCAACTTAAATTTGCCAAATTTTTGTCATCATTCATATATTTAAAAATATGCTTCTATTTGGATTTTAACATTAGTTAGTTGTCAAAGTGGCGTCCAAGCACGAAGAGCTAGAAATAAAAAAATTGTACATGCGTCATGTAAGTCCAAACTACATGCTGAAATAGCAAAATCGTTAAATGGGGTCAAATCAACTATCACCAAAGAAATAAAAGTGTTCAGGGAACGTTTGATGACAAATAGGAAGCCTGTAACTTGGAGGAAACCGAAAGCCAAGAACTGCAGTGACGAACAGAAGAGTGGCTAACGCTTTCAAGCGCAACCCCAATTTTTCCGTTCGAGATGTCGCAAATAAGTTGAGAATATCGTAAAAAAAAATAAAAAAAAAATAAAAAAATAAAAAAAAATTTAAAAAAAAATATCGTCTACTTACAATCGTGTATAAAGCTAAAGAAACGATCCGGACTATCGACTAGATGGTAGTGACTTCAAATCGTAACGATGTTGACAAAGCTTGATTGCATGGTAATGGACGACGAAACCTACGCCAAGGCAGACTTCAGACAGCTTCCTGAACAAGAGTATCATACAGCAAGCGGAAGGAGATAGGTGGCAGACATACCTGTAGCTTGAAAAGCGAAATTTTCGTTGAAACCGAGACCGTCAACAAGGAAATTTACGAGAAAGAGTGTCTTTAAAAGCGTTTGCTGTCATTCCTGAAGAAACATGACTTGTCTGTGCTGTTTTGGCCAGATTTGGCATCCTGCCTAATACCACTCCATGGAAAAAAGGTCATGGAGTGGTAAACCGCTAACTTTTTGATCCGAATGCCTTTTAATTCATTAGTCTCCTGACGCATCAGTGTCATAATTTCGCAGTGAAACTATCACAGCTTTCGATATCTATGAGCACCACTCGATCACAAAGAGGATTTTCATTCAACCTTCAACCAACCAGTCAGAGATCCGATCAGGTTGTTTGAACGAGAATTTTAGCACAATTTACACAACAAAACTTATGGTATTTTTTTTATTAGTTGTTAACCTAGGTGGTAAATCCATTTTACGAATTGCATTCCAAGGCACGGCGAGCCACCGCGTCCCCGCAGTTTGCTACTCTGGGTCCATGGGTGCAATTGGACGACTCATGATACAATGCTAAGGAACACTGTACCTCCTACGCCATAAAGTTCACATGGGGCCACTGACCTTTGTTCCCACCTCGAACTGTTTGACGCACTATACATCAATAGTGGGAGGTCAATTCGCGCTAATGCGCTCCAAGGCAATACTCGTTTCCGAATCCTCTGTCAGCAATACCTCATTCTAACACAACTCGAAGCGCAACCCCTCCTCTGACGAGTTAGAACCAACATCTCATCGTGTTAAAAGAGGTCCCCATTTAGCGCAACTAATAACTTTGTGAATCTAGTCCTGGAAGTCCAGAAACACAAAGCGAGTTATTGACGACACTTTCTCTTACTGTATTTGTTTTCTCCACTCGTGGAGTGTTCCACCGTACCCGATAAAAACAAACACAAATCCTCGCCAGTGTATTGCTACCTCGCTCACTCACACGCTCTCTCGCAACACTGGCAAAATTATCGGTGGGCCACCGTCCGTAAGCAGAACTCCGACAGGTCAAAACCAGTGCAACACCGTCCGAATAAACAAACAGTTTGACAGCACCTAGTGGTGCACCAGTGCAACACTAGTGCAACACTCGGCATAAACAAATACGGTATCTGTTCGAACACGCGGGTCAGAAGGCAAGCCTCCTAAGCCACGTGTAGGACTCAGTCACCACTCAGCGCAACTACTCAATTTTCAAGTCGGGTGCTTTACTCCCCGAAGCGTAAAGCGAGCTGTAGAACACCCTCATCAGGTCGCACTCGCGGTTCGGGTGCAACAATTCCCGAAACCGTACCCTGACACCTCCGGCCAACCATTGGCCACCACTTTGCGCATCTACTCATTTTGCGAATCGGGTCTATACCCACCGAAGCGCAAAACGAGTTGGCGATCGCTCTCCCTCCGGTCACGTCCGCATATCAGGGCTATCTCGTGGATTTGGTGTAGTTCTCTTGGCCGTACATCTGCAATACGCCGGACTTGCAGACACGTTTCCACTCTGCACCACGGGGAGGTGAAACTACGTCGCAGAGCACTTATGGTATTTTTTTTTTTTTTTTAGTTGGTAACCACAGGTGGTAAATCCCGGTTTACGAATTGTATTCCAAGGCACGGCGAGTCACCGCGTCCCCCCAGTTTGCTACTCTGGGTCCATGGGTACAATGGGAAGACTCATGATATACTCCGTGTATACCCCCTACTCCCTAAACTCCACCTGGGGCCGCAGGCCTGGTTCCCACCTCGAACTGTTTAGTACACTATACTTCAATAGTGGGAGGTCTATTCGCGCAAATGCGCTCCAAGGCAATACTCATTAACGAGACCACTTTCAGCAAAACCTCTCATCCTTACGACTCGACGCCTGAACTCTCCTCTAACGACTTGAGAACCGACATCTCCTCGCAATGACTCGAGATTCCCACACAAACCTCTCCTCTTCGCGACTTGAGGCCTGATCTCTCCTCTAACGACTTGAGATCCGACCCCTCCTCGCATCGACTCGAGGTTTACCTCCCCTCTGCACGATTCAAGGCCCGATCTCTCCTCTAACGACTTGAAATCTGACCTCTCCTCGTAATGACTCGAGGTGACCACTTGTACCCCTCCTCTTGTTGGTAAGGGGCCTGATCCCTCCTCTTACGACTCGAGACCCGACCCCTTATCATAAAGACTCGGGGTTGACCACACAAACCTCTCTGCCTGAAGGTTTAAGACCTGACCTCTCCTCTAACGACTCGAAGCCCGACCTCTTATCTTCAGGGTTTGAAGTTTGCCACCTTGCCCGTCGTTTGCCAGATCGCACTTATGGTATTAAGAATTATTATACGTATAGCTGTACGATATTGAAATGAAAGGTTATTATTTGTTTGTAACTCACATGGCCGATAGGTTATTCTACACATTCCACAACCGAGCATTACACATCGTAAAAATAAGGCTCATCCATGCTCAAGCAACCTGAAGTTCGAAATCTACTTAAACGCGTGCATCTTAAGTTCCAATTTCATTGAAAAAGGTTTTAAAGAGAATTGGTACCGAATTTTCACGAATACGAACATGAAAGCTACGAATAGGACCAAAAAGGAAATAGCCTTCTATGAACCTTAAAATTACGAAAAGTGCTCTAAAAAGCACGGAATTACGGAAAGTTCCCTAATGTGCTGCAAAATGTTGTCGGCAAAACCGAGCATCACGTGCGTAGTAGCTTCGACTTCGCGTCGGAGATTACAAATATAAAGGTCCCTGTCGGTTTCCAGATCGCAATATGGCAGTGTAGGTAATAATTCTCTTTACTTGATACTGTTCATATATTCTGTCCACTATTGCCTGAGACCATTCCGGAAGTATTACGTTCTATGCTTAACTCTTCGAAAAAGGTTGTAATTTTTCGAAGCATTTTTTACTTTTCAATCACAAATTTGAAATATTTTATGCCTTTTTGCACAAAAATTTTGAATGTTGACTGTTTCGTTAAAAAAAATTTGTCCACACTCCCATACATTCCAGGTTTAAGCGGAAAAGTCAGTAGATTACTTTGAAAACGTTCTAAGCCAATCAATAAGATAAAAAAACTGTTTTTTTTGTTAAAACTAAGGACCAGATTCCAAACAAACGAGGTCTATTCGATTCCGTGTAAGTGCGAAAAGAATTTTGTAGCCAAACATCGGAAAAGCTTGAAAAACAACAGACGACATCGCCACGATGCCGAGAGTTACAGATGCCAGCTGTTAGATACGGTTTATTTATTTATTTATATTTATTTATTTTCTTAAAAATCCATCTCACGACATAACTCGACGAATATAATTCCTAAAACTCACTCGGCCCATGACAACCGTTTTCCAATTTCTCGGACATCCCACATTCGCCAGATCACGCTCCACTTGGTCTAACCACTTCGCTCGTTGCGCCCCCGCTCGTCTCGTTCCTTTCGGATTAGTAGCAAACACCTGTTTTGCAGGACAGTCGTCCGGCAATCTCACAACATATCCTGCCCAGCGTATCCGGCCAACCTTCACCACCTTCTGGCTACTGGGCTCGCCGTAGAGTCGCGCGAGCTCGTGGTTCATCCTTCGCCTCCACATTACGTTCTCCTGCACGCCGCCAAAGATGGTTCTCAACACTCGTAGCTCGAATACTCCAAGCGTCCTCCTCGAGCAATATCCACGCCTTGTGTCCGTGGAGAACAACCGGTCTAATGAGCGTCTTGTACAGGTTACACTTCGTGCGAGGGCTAAGGCTTCTTGACCGCAGTTGCTTGTGGAGTCCATGTAGGCACGACTTCCTCTGATCATTTGCCGCCGGATCTCACGGCTGGTGTCAAAGTTTTCGGTCACCAGTCAGCCGAGATAGACAAAGTCTACTTCCAGCTCGTCGCCGTCAATCGTGACCTTGTTATTAACGGACGAGCGGGTTCGGTCAGTGTTGGATCCGCCGGCCAGTATATACTTTTCCTTGGACGTATTACTCATCAACCCAATCCTTCCTGTTTCGCGTTTCAGTTTGTGGTAGATTTTCTCCACCGCTGCAGATGATCTGCTGCCGATGTCAATGTCAACTGCAAAGCAGATAAGTTTACTGGATCTGTTAAAAACCGTGCCCCGCATTTCGCCCACCGTTCGTCGAATAACACCTTCTAGCGCCACGTTTAACATCATGCAGGATAGACCATCGCCTTGTCGAAGCCCCTTACGAAATTCGAATGAACTCGACATCGTCGCTTTGATCAACCTGGTCAGCTTCCCGGAAAAGCCGTTCTCGATCGTGTAGTATGCGGCTTTGAAGGTGATGAATAGATTGTGCGTAGGGACTTGGTGTTTACGACATTTTTGGAGGATTTGCCGTTATGCAAAGACCATCCCTCCATGAAGCCGGCTTGATGACTTCCTACGAGCCAGTTTGCTGGTAGGCGGCAGAGTTGGATTCGGGACAGCACTTTGTAGGCGACATTTATGACAGTGATCGCTCGAAAGTTCTCACAGTCATATTTGTCGCCCCCCTCCTTCCACTTCTCAGGTAGCCGTTCTTTGTCCCCAATCTGGACCATCAATCGGTGTAAGAAAAAGGCCAACTTGTCCTGGCCCATTTTGATGAATTCAGCTGCGATGCCATCCTTTCCTACCGATCAGCTATTCAGCTGATAAATGGCTTTACACATCGTTGGGAGTGGCTCCACCTAGTCATTGGCTACGCCGGTGATGTAGCTTTCCCCACCGTCTTAGTCTCCTGCAAGTGCGCCGTTCAGGTGTTCATCGAAGTGCTGCTTCCACCTTTTGATCACCTCATGATTGTCCGTCAGGATACCTTCTTCCTTATCCCGACACATTTCGGTATGTGGCATGAATCCTTTGCGAGATGCGTTGATTTTCCGATAGAACTTTCGTGTTCTTTGGAAACGATGCAGCTGCTCCAGCTCCTCAAGCTCGTCCTCCTGCAGGCGGCGCTCATTCGGACTCGCTGCCTCTTCCACTGTCGGCGATTTTCCACATTTCGACGGGTGCTTCTTTGCACTACTGCCGCCCGCGCGGCGTTCTCTTCGTCCGTCATCCTACACTCCTCATCGAATCAGTAGTTCCGTCGAGATCGTTTTACATAAGCGATGGCGTTCTCCGCAACACTGTTGATGGCTGTCTTGATGGTATCCCAACTGTTGGGACTGTTACAGTCCTTGAGAGGGGCTTTGTCAAGCTCGCGCTCTGCCGGCAGCGCTGCTTCGAGCGATTGTGCGTGGTCTGCCGCGAACTCAGGTTGCTTCAGTTGTGCTATACTTAACCGAGGCGAGCGTCGGTTTAGTATGTTGTTCACTACGAAGAATTTTGGACGCATCTTCACCATCACCAAATAATGGTCTGAGGTGATGTTGGCGCTTCGACAGGATGTGACGTCGATGATGTCCGAGAAGTGCCGGCTGTCTATCATAACATAGTCTACGGTACTACGTACGGCCATTCGTTTGAAGACGGTGAAATCTATTAGTCTGAGGCCGTTTTCGTTGGTCAACTGGTGCGCTCTGATAAAATCTCCGATGATCCCGATATCATGTTGATTTCATCACTAATCAGTAAAATAAAGAAAAACCGGGACGAATTTCACAAACAAAACTTCATTGAAGAATCATTAGAAAAAATGTGATCTTCTTGTTGTAAGAGGCAGATTTAAAATATGATTGGCAGGCATATTGGCATCTCTGGCTGCAGCTGCTCGCGAACAAGGGTGCCGTGAATATAAAGGTGGTGTTTGGAGAGTTCGTTTTTCGTTTTTCGATTCTAAACTTTAAACTAAAAGAAAACTACAACCCTGAAGAAGGCAACTTTTACATTAATAGGGAAGCATAAAAGGTAGAGGAAATAAAATAACCTGATTAAATTAGAACACTCTAACCGGGGTTACAGCAAAAGTCGTCGATTGCTGTGATTGAAAAACTTTCGGACACGTTCAAGCTTGTATCGGTCTGACTCCTGTCTGTAGCACGTTTTTTGCCAAATCTACGGATTTTTCCTGGTAGAAACCGACCATTCACAAATCACAATCTTTTGATCATCTTATCAAAAAAGTACACTGATTCGAACAAATTCCATATTGCACAATAGCTTAACATTCATCGCATAATTTTGAAATTCATTCCGAATTGGCATAACAAAAAAAACACTCTTTTCCAAAAAAGAAAATTCCAAATCTATCAATAGATTTAATATTTTTTCACAAAGCCCTTAAAGGATTTAAACCAATCTAGTCCACCGTTCACATACTTTCGGTAGCAAAGTTTCTTGACCGAAATACAAACGTCCGTCGACGAGGAGCGATAAAAAAACGACCGTTCCGCTCGAAACTAAAAGTACGAATAAATACCAGAAACAGGAGGAAAAATATACGCTAAAAATAGGAATTGACAATCATGACCACAGAGGAAAATGGAAGCATTTGTTCTTGCTTGTAAAATACGAAAAAATCTCAAATGAAATATTCAATTTGAAAAAAAAGTTTATTAATCGATTCTTAAGGCTTATATCTAGGGTTTCGACACTATCATTTTTTTGTCACCTAAGGACCAAGAAGGATGTCTTAATATGTTTCCATGTATTTGAAAAACAGTAAACTTTTCAATCGAAAATAGAAACGCGCGGAAGTGTTTTCCATTCAAATTTATTTTAGCAAATACTTACTTCTGTAGGAAAAGGCATTTTGCCCCGGGTGCTCGTTATGACCTTTTTTCTCAAGTTTTTTTTTATTTTAGTGATGGTTACAAATTGAAGAATTTATACTTAACCCTTCATTTCATGATTTTTTTTATTATTCCTTTAAAACTATTTTTAATAGCTGGAAATGATGAGTCCATCAAGAAAAAAAATTAAAATAAAATATTTTTTTCACTTTTCCCATACAATAATTGTGCAAATTTGTTACTTCATGAAACGAAGGGCTAATTGGATTTCCTTGGTATTTTTCATCTCATGTAAATTTTTTCTTCAGGACTTCAATATGAGTCGGCTAACGGCACTGTCCGATTGAACCATCAAGACGAAAAACGTTGATAAAGTTGCGGCGATCTGTTGAAGCAAAATAAAAGCTTATGTTATTAATTAATTTTGAATTTGATAATTTTATCAAAAAAGTTAATTTTTAGAACAAATAAGCATAATCTAATGATCCATTGCTTAGAAATTTTTAAAAAGCCCTCCTGTCGCGACATTCAATTTTTAGCTACGGATTCTAAGCTGTGTTCTAAGTTCGATGCAGTTTAAACATTTTTTCCAATTTCAATTACCGTAAGAAGAACCGACATGTCCAAAGAAATAATACCACATTGTACTTCTTCCTCGTTCAGAATAAACATTTGGACGGAAAATTCATCGGCCTAGAATGAGGGATAAAAGATTGATGAACTTTAAAAATAACATTTGCAGTAGTCACTACCATCTCAAATACTCTATAGTAGGAGAAATTGCATAGATTTAGTGCCATTTTCTTCATCTGAAATGAAGCCAGTTGATATTAAATGTTAACTCTAAGCCAACAATTTCATTTAATTTTACTTGATATCGCGTTTCTGCTATCGGCTTTATCCACCAGTACATTTGAACAAGCAGGAAACTAAGCCACATTGCAGGGTATGCAAACGCGATAACTTCATCAAGCGTTAAAGATGGCTGTTGTAGAACCTGGTAGATTTCTAAAATTTCCAAGCTTCCATCAGCAATATTGCATAACGCCGTAGTGCTGATAATCAAAGCATAAATATTACTCAACTTAAAGGATAGTTTTTTGACACTACACATTTTGACGCGCAGTTTACTTAATAGAATAAAAACTTCTTCTGGTTTAGAGGAACTTTGTTTTGAGGCAGCATCCAGTAAGAAAGCATTGGTACATTTACAAATTCCTTCGGAAATCATGACAAAAAATGTAAACATTGTTATCGAAAGAACTGCCAACCAAGTACTGGGCACGTAATAGCCTAGGTTCAGTAAATTAAAACCAAATGAGTAACCGCTTTTCATTTGAAATATAGTTACTGTTAACAGTACGACAATCGAACTCAGCATAATTTTCTTTTGCCGCTGAACTGTTGAGTCGAAAATGGCTTTTAACTCATTGGGTGATACGTCTTGAGCCAAAATTATTAATTTTTCTACCAATTTCCGGAACCCGGAGTCATCGAATCGTAATCAAATCAACACCAACGTAAGATAGCTCATCATTATGACGTATTGCAGGTTGAGCAGCACCAAAGCATACAAAGATTGACTATAGTTTCTGGTTTCCATAAACATTGCATAGTTACAGTAACAGCAGAGTGAATACAAAGAGAAAATCCACACGATTTGCAAAGTTTTTAAAATTTTGACTGAAAAACTTGGCTTCCAATCGACGAAGAAAAAGGGTTCCAGCGGATAAGGAGCAACTCCGAACAGTTGGCAAACTCTCAAAGCAGATTTGGTTCCTTTTAAAATGGTCATTTTGATTTCCAACGGTACTCCGCTACTGACAAAGTTCATTTCGAAAAAAAATATCTGTTGATACTGTTCCTGTCTGTTTGTGCTCAAAATATGAAATGAATTTGGAACCATTTACTGTATATTAACAACAGGATTTTAATTTAATTTGCTAACGTGTATCATTAATAATGTATAATACAATCGGGTAGGGGATTAAATTGTTCTTAATTGTATTTTGCATGGAAAAAAATTGGCGCCCAACAATGATATGTTGTTACTCATGATGACACGGCGTGGAAATTTTTAATTTTATTTTAATTCAACTAGTCACGAAATAAATTCTTGGAAAATTAAAAATTAAAACTATTAATCAAACACCGCACTGTCTCAAAACAATCGACCGTAGACTGAGTCGATTTGGGGTCATTTTTTAATTTCTCCAACCCTTAAAAAGCTTCGTTTTGGTTGAAAACTCATCCATGATTTTTTGCAGAATTTTTAAGTTACATTCACAAGAGTAGATTTTAACATTTCTGTTTATATGGGAAAATGGAATATTTCTAGAGTTTGTTCTGATCACGTCGTACGAGCCACTTGACGAGTTCCGAGAAGATCGCTGTAGAAATTTCGAGACACTTTTTTAATTCTAGTTTTAGAACTATCGTTCAGAATTGTCTGAAAACTTGGTATTCATTAGAAGAATAGACAAAGAATATGCCTGTGTTTTCGATATGGACATTATTTTGTTTTTACTGTCAAAGAGTACTTATTTACAATCTTTTGCATTGATTGTTTGGCGCAAACGTCCTTTTGCAAATCTTTTTTTTTTTTTGATTCTTTTTTCTCAGGGTTTTTTTTTCTTTGCAAATCAATGAATTCAATTTTGTTCCTCGATTGCATCTGCACAAAACTTCGCTTTTCCGTTTGAAGTTGAATAAAGTGTAGTTTGAAATAATCGGATGCACAAATATAACAAGGAATTGTCCGCTCAATGGTTTCTTGAACCGATGCTAAGCGGAACTGTCAGTCTGTAGAATGTTTCTATTGGACTGACACTAATACAGCTACCACCATGTGAATGTCTCGGCTAGTACAAATAATAAAAATTTATTTTACTTAACCAGCAACAAATCTTATCCAGTCGTTTTTCTAAGACAGCTTTTGACACTGTCGCAAAGGATTTTCTTCTGATGAACTGATGAATTTTTACAAAATTGCAACATCTTTACATGCACTTCCTTCGCAAATGCAAAAGGACAGAAAAACCAATTTGCTGAACTGTTATTTTGCGTCTTTTTGCATGCACGGCAAAACAGCGCAGTGCAAAAGTTCCTTAAAACCAAATTGCACACAAAAATGAGGAAGTCGTTACACGTCTTAAATTGAACTCAAATTGAACTCATTTTGTAGAAGTTATTTATTGACTAAATGAAACATAGTTTTTATCAAACGTGGAATACATCTTTAACAACTGTTAGTGGTCATTAGCTCAATTTTGTTTAAAATGGTTTATACGACCTAATCAAAACAAACTCTAGATTCAGTTCTAACCGTAACTTCGTTTCTTATTAAGCAAAAAAGTTATTAGCTGTTGAACAACGATATTTCTTTTAGCATTGAGAATCAATAACTTCAATTGACATCACTGCTGATGCCTAGCGAGATACTGCTTGCAAAAGTAGTCAAGCTATACCTCGCTAGGCACCCAACAGTAATGCCTGTTTAATTGATTGTTTTTCAATACCAAAAGACATACCCCTATTCAACAACTAATAACTTTTTTCCTGATAAGATACAAAGTCTTGGACAGGGTCGTGCAACGTACAATTTCTTTTAATGAATTCACAAATTGGCACAAAACCCATTCGATTCCAACCCCATCGATTCCAGAGAAGAAACAAAAATGATGTTGTTTTTTCAGAACAAAATAATATTCTACTTTTAAATACAAACATAAATGTTCAAATTTACTCATGTAAACGTTACTTAAAAATTCTGAACCACCTCAAACCAACTTGAAATGAAATTAAGAAAGTATCAATCGCTTTCGGCTTCTACCCGGGTGTAATAAATTTTTTTAATCATTTGATGGCTTCTCTACCAATGAAAATCAGCAAAATAATGCATAATAGGTTTCAAACGAATAAGTTTCAAAAATATCGAACTGGAGTTTGCATTCAATGAAATCTTTTATTGATGGTTTTCTGCGAATTTTTTATCATTTCATGTATATGAAATCATCTTAATTGAACCTTAATTTTTCAATTTCCATCATTTTTGTAAGCTTAAAATTAATTTTGATTTTGACCTTCCGTTAAAAAATAGGACAATAAGTCAACCGGATTACTAAATTGACAAAATTGAAAAAAAATTGAAAAAAAATTGACAAAATTGATAAAATTATCAAAATTGGCAAAACTGAAAAATTGACAAAATTGACAAAATTGACAAAATTAACAAAATTGTTAAAATGACAAAATTGTAAATATTGTCATTTCAGAATTTTTAATATCTTTAGTTAATTCTACCGGTTATTGTACCTTACGTTACCGAGTCGTGACTATTTTTTCAATAAATTCGTTTCATTCACTACATAGATTGAATTATTTGAAACACATGGTCAGGCATGTCAGGTTGGTTTAGTTATTAAATCATTGAGAATTTTTTTTCCTGTATACTTTTCAAATAACCAGTTGTGGTCTGTAAAACCAAGCAATTTTATTTGGGAGACCCATGAGTTTGAATTTCTTGCCGATCCCAGTACAACATCATAACGTCCAACGGGAGTCTACTTATGTTCGTTACTACGGGATCCTTTTCTGGCCTATCGGAAATAACTGAGGAAATTATAGTGTATTATGGGATTAAAACTAAGAATTTTGAAAAAAAAATTCTTCGGAATGATTTTGAAAATAAAACTAGAATGCTTTGAGTTACGCTGGTTAAAATTTTAATTCTTTTTAACCAAACCCAACAATGTTGGCCATCAACTTAAATCAATGGTTTTCTGAAGAAAAATAAAATCCTGTATTTTGTTACTTTTGGCCAGCAACTCCTGGATAATTCTAGCTCAGTCGCAGAAGACCCTTTGACTAATCTCAGGGTCGGCCTACGGCTGGGTAATCGGAGGGGAACGCGGACAAAAACTAAGGAAACAAACTGTGGGTTTTCTACAATCAAAAACAATCAACAAATTAAAACTTTGGACGAGGAAATTACTTTTATTCAAAACGAGAAAAACTACTAACTAAACTTTGGTTTTTGAATTTAACGCTTTATTAAGCACGCTACTGTGTGGTGTGTTTGTGTAGGGTGTGGGTTGGACGGTGGTCGATGACCGTTGCGGTACGTACCGGATGCTCGATTACTTCGTTGGTGAGCGCTCACAGGTTACCTTTACCGGGGTGTTGGGTTCATCAATGGCGGATTGTTGATGGCGGATCAGGAACGGGAACTTGTGTCCTGATCAATTTGCCAAAATGGTGGCAGTTCGTCTGGCGTTGACGAACGGGTAGGATACGGCGTCTTCCTTCGTTGACGGGGATCAGCGGACCACGGCAAGGCCGTATTGGCCGCGCTGAGAAGGGCTCTCCTTGGGAATTAGAGACTCCGAGGATTTCTCGAAGTCCCGAGAGATAGGCCTCCTTTACGATTATGGTTCTTACCTGAACCAGAGGCCGAAGTCTTTTACGGTAAGACGTAGACTACCGTCAGGTAATCTAGGCCGAATCGTACGACGGGATTCCTCAACAATAAACGGGGTGGCACAAGAACAAACACTCTGGTTTCACAAATTTCTTGGCTGTTGGGGAACACCTCTGACTCGCACGAACGCCGGAAGAAAAAAAGCCCAGAGTCATAGACCCTTTTTGGTGCGATACTTCACTCCTTTCCTCCAACTTCTCCATTCAAAATATTTTAGGCGAGTTATTGCACCTTGCATGCAACCTACATGCATTCGACCTTGCAACCAGTCTTGGTTGCAGACTTGTTGACGAAGATACCACACGCCCAACTTAAAACTAACAATAACTGTATTTGTTAAAACCTATCTTCTAAACATTTATTTAAAATTTTCCTAATCCTAACTAAATTAACAAATAGAAAAACAACAGTTCGAAACAACAATTAAAACAAAATGGAAAAATTACCTAAGGGCTTTGTAACGACGGTTACAATTTTTCTGTAAATCAAAGGACCATGTTTTCTTTTCAATCAAAGAAAATATATTAGCGAAGAAAATAATTTTTTGTCACAAAAATAAAAATTCTGATTTAAAATTTGAATTTAGAACCATTTTTTTTCTAAACAAAACTGGTTTGATTTTTTAACTGTCACACCTTAGTGTAATCAACAATCCAGAGCTTAATTTTTCTTTAAAATTTCAATCTCGTCACAAGCTTAACAGGTACCGACAATCCTCACGTAAAATCGTCACTCGAATACGACTTTTCTCACCCACGGTGACTACGAGATTAGGGTAAGAACTCACAAAGATCATCCGAAGTGACGTTCTTCTATTCTATTCTATTCTATTTTTGTTTATTTTAAGTGACGTTCTTCACCTAAACCAACTACTGGAATAAAGTGATTTGGGTAACTCGACTTTTGTCACCTCACGCGCAGCATTAGAAATGTTTCATAAATTCTATATATAACTATTCTATTCTTAAAATTACAACTGATTTTTACCATACATGTATGTGCATTCAAAATCGATACATAATTCCAATATTTCATTTCTTTAAGCATATCTCAAAAACGTTGAATTTGTTGTATTTTTACACATTGGCTTATTAACAAAAAAAGCCTTTTGAGTTGTTGATCATAGATGTGCATGACTTTTATTATGATCAGGCAAATCCATAAAAATGGATTAACAAAAATAGGAATTTTAAAGTAAACTAGCTGACCCGGTAAACTTCGTTTTACCTTCTAAAGTATAAATCGTAATAAATGTTTCATTTCATCTACACGTCCTTAACTGCATCGTGCTCGCGAATAGATTCTTATGGAAATCGTAACAAATAAAGTTGAATTTGTATTTTGACCACCTTCCATGAAAAGTAAGATCCTTGAAACTATTATACAAACCATCTCTGACCCAAAAAACCAAAATTCACTTCATTCCGACCGATCATTCATACGTGATGTTATCACAAAGAAAACGCCTCCATTTTTATATATAAGATGTGAAGAAGAGATAACTTTGTATGGGGACCCCCCTTTCATAAAAAGTGAGATTCTTGAAACTATTATACAAACCATCTCTGACCCAAAAAACCCTCGGATACCAAATTTCACTTCATTCCGACCGACCATTCAAACGTGATGTTGTTACAAAGAAAACGCTTCCATTTTTATATATAAGATGAATAAGAGATAACTTTGTATGGGGACCCTCCTTTCATATAAAGTTAGATTCTTGAAACTATTATACAAACCATCTCTGACCCAAAAAACCCTCGGATACCAAATTTCACTCCATTCCGATCGACCATTCATACGTGATGTTATCACAAAGAAAACGCCTCCATTTTTATATATAAGAGGTGAAGAAGAGGTAACTTTGTATGGGGACCCCCCTTTCATAAAAAGTGAGATTCTTGAAACTATTATACAAACCATCTCTGACCCAAAAAACCCTCGGATACCAAATTTCACTTCATTCCGATCGACCATTCATACGTGATGTTATCACAAAGAAAACGCCTCCATTTTTATATATAAGATTGATAAGGTGATAAGGTTTGTACGAGAAAAATCGCGAAATTTTGCTTATTGAATAACTTTTGGATGAATGGATTGAATCTTATAATATGACTCGCAATATTTCTCGAAATTCTCACTAATAAAACTACATTTAACGATATGTAGGGTAAATGTACCCGACCTTGGCACCTAAGGCATGGTTTACCCGTTTTTCAACATTCCTACCTTTCTGTTCAGTGCACCATATAACATCCTTTGAAGAACTGACTTGCTTACTTGCTTAGAGTTCAACAAAAATATGTTTTCTCTATGGAACTTTCACTAATGTGAGCAAAATGCATGCAAAGTACTCACTGAGGTGCTCCAATTACTTGGCCGCCGTACCAATTGTTTGCCGTTTCGATGATCCGATTCTTGGCCACCAGCAAAGTGCAATAGATCTTTACCAACAATGCTCAATTGACAGTTAACAGAATCGTTGGCTATTCTGAATATATGGCCCCTGACAGAATGACGTCAGCTGAGCGTAAAGTTCTATGCGACGATGGAACACCGGGCTTCACTCATACAACAAAAAGGCTTTTGAAAACATTGATGAAATTTGGTTGAAAGGGAAGCACAAAATAAGCTTTCATTTCAAAAAGTCGGAAGTCCAGAAATTCCGCAAAGCGATTGCGACACATAGGGTTATTTTCACTTCCAAACAACTGTCTTCATGTTGTGGAGTTTGGCTTCATAAAGTAAGAAATTGAAAAATTCCTTGAATGGTATTTTAAAATTTTGCTCTTTTGAATTTGTTAGCTGAGATTATGAGCTTCTATAGCAAGAGCTATAGCTATAGCAAGAGCCATCTCGAATGCCCGGGGCGTTGCGCAGTGGTTTGATACGCCAAATAGATGTTAGAATGTAAACCTTGCTAAAACATTTTTTTTAATTCGACTCAAATCAAATATTTTAAGGAAAATTTGGAAAGCAAACGATATTTTCCTGAACTTCCAACTTCTGTTTCCATGAAAAAAATTAGAACAAAAATCCAAAAAAAAATAAATATGAATAAGTATATGGTTCCCAAGCAATAGAAAACGATTCCAAAACTCAATTAATTATGTATTTTTTATACTAAAGTCATAAATTGCCATCGAGCTAACAATTTTTAGATAAGAAAAACATCTTAAGTCTTGAGTCTTGAGATGCTTAATTTAATTTAGTTTTTTTCAATATTTCGAACCACTGTGTTCTGTAGAAGACCACGTGGCTTTTGCGGCAGACTGCAATGCAAATGCTGTTTGCACGCATACCAATGTACCTTCGATTCATGGTTCCCAAATAGCGATTTTTGCATTTTCAATGCTCGGATATGACTTTTAGTTAGTCGAATCACTTATGTTCTCCAACTTATTTCGAAGCTTAAGTTGATGGCAACGGTCTTATCATACAACCCAATTAGTATGAAAACATTTGTGCGTAGTTTTAAATGAAGTTTGAGGGAAAACATCAGCCCTAAAATACCTATTTAATGAACATGTATTTTTTCCAACTTCCAACACTGGTGGTGTGTTTCGATTGAAGTTGCATGCCAAGAAAAGGAACAAAATTAGTTTTAAATTTTTATTCAAAACCTAAATAAATATTCACTCTTTAGTATTTCTAGTATTTTTCGATTTTTCGCCGAGTTTAGCTGTAAGCATGAGTATTTATTGCAAATTTTTCAAATGAATGTCCGCGTTTGAAATCGCATGTGAATTTAACAGTTGCACTAGAAATATGAGTTCATTTGATTTTCATACGGTGATTTCCAACATAATTTCCTCGGATGCAGATCGAAAAAAATTAACTTCTTCATTAAAGTACAAACAATCAAAAAAATCGGTATGCACCGATTTGAAACAAATTATTCTCTTCGCAATGAAAATATATTAAAAAATTTTTTAAGCCCAATTTGGACCTGAAAAACATGAAAAGACATGTTGGCATGCCAAGAAAAGGACCATGCCAAAATAGGGCTCACTTACCCTATATATTTATTGCTCCTAGGTTTAATAAAATAATCGATAAAAGATGCACAAAATTAGTTCGGATTCATTCTTTATTTTGTTTCAAATATCATAGGTATCGTTTTTGATAAAAAAAATTCACCAGTATTAATTCAAATCACGCAAATCACGTCAAATTGGTGCCCGATTGAATCATCAAAATGAAGTAAGTTGACAGAGTTGCTGCAACCTGAATAAAAAGTGAAACATAAGGTATAAGGTTTTGCTTTAGGTAATGGAGATCAAAACGCTTTGATAAGATAGTATGAACAACTAAAGCCAAAGTAATTACCGTTACGACAATTGGCATTTCGAAAGAAATAATGCCGCACTTCACTTCTTTTTTATTCAGAAGAATCATTTGGAGCGAGAATTTATCAGCCTGAAAACGGAAATCACTGTGTGTAAGTCGGTACTCAATCCTTATACATAAAATCTCTTGTTATTACCATCTCGAACATTCTTTTATTATTAATACTACACAGGTTGAGTGCAATTTTCTTCATCTGGAACAGTTCCTCAAGAAATTTATTGAATTACGAAGATTACGAAATTTTTTACCTCATTGCGTATGTCGGCCACCGGTTTCATCCACCAATAGATATTACACAGCAGAAAACAAACCCACATCGAAGAGCTTCCAAATGCCATTGCTCCTTTAAGGTTGAAAGACGATCGCCTAAGCACCTGGTACATTTCCAAAATTTCCAAACTTCCTTCAGAAACTATTTGTAATATCGAAGAACTGATAAACACTCCAAAAATATTACCCATCTCGTACAATAAATTTTCAATGTTGCAAATTTTTATCTGTTGTATATTCAACATGAAAGATATTACATCTGGCTTAGAGATATTTTGTTTAGAAGCAGCATCCTTCAAATTGGCGTTTGTGAATGCACATATTCCATTTGAAAACATAACAAAAAATGTAAATATTGTTATAGATAAGACCAATAGCCACATACTGGGCACATATGAACCCAGTACCATGAAATGAAAACGAATCGAATAATTATAACCAAATTCCAGAGTTATTGCGAGAAACAGTACGATTGCAGTGCTCAGAATAATTTTCTTCAGGTGCTGCATTGTTGAATCAAATATTGACTTAACTTCACTGGAGGGGATGTCTTGAACTAGCATCAACAAAATATTCACAAGCTTCCGGAATACGGGAGCATTAAATCGCAGTCATATCAGCACCAATAACATTTGGCTAATCCTAATGACGTACTGCATTCTTAGCAGCATCGCTGCATAGAAGTATTTATTGTATCTGGTGCTGATCACGTGCATGCCATAGATGCAATAGCTACAGGTTGAAAATATCGCAAAGACCCATGCGATTTGCAGCACTTGCAATATTTTGACTGTGAAGTTTGGTTTCCAGCCCGCGTAGAAAAAAGGCTCCAGCGGATAGGGAGCAACGCCGAAAAGTTGGCATATTCGCAATGCAGATTTGGTCGATTTCAAAACCGCCATCTTAAGCTCCAATGGTTCTCCGTTATCTATGAAGTACATTTCAGAAGGGAAGATTGAGCTCAACTGTTTTTATTTTCGATCGATTTTAACAATTTTAAACACATATGTAGGTATAACTTTATCTTCATCAATAACAGGTTTTTAATGTAATTTAGCAAACGTATCTTATAAATAATGTACAATAAGTTCTGTGGGGATGGAATTGTTTTTGATTTTGCGTTGGCAACTTTTGCCACTCAACTACAATATGTTATTATTTAACGCCATGTGGCGTTGAAACGTATAATTACTTTCAATTAACTCGAGCCACGGACGATCATTTCATGGGAACATCGAAACATATTCGAGAAATAATTTATATCCAACTCTATCTAATTAACTTTTAATAAATATCAATTACAAAGCAATCCATTTAATTGAAGTACTCAACAACACTCACACCAATCTAATGGCGATCGTTAAAAAAATCGGTTTGAAGAGTTCAACGCGATAAGGGTCCCGCCTTAAGTTTGAATGCGATGGAGGCTCCAACCGTAAAACGCAATATTTGATTCGCGATAGGAATTCCGACTGAAGTTTATCTGCCACTGGAAAACCTCAAGTTTTCCACAGCTAGAGTTATCCAGTCGTGTTGTGGTAGGAGTTCCGGCTGAAGTTTGGTTGCGATGGGAGTTCCCATCAAAAAAGCAAAATATTTTAACGATGGGAGTTCCAACTAAAGTTTGATTGCGATGAGAGTTCCAATCATAACCTCAAGTTTTCCAGTTGTGATGGGAGCTCCGACTGAAGTTTGATTGCGATGAGAGTTCTAATCAAAAGCTTAAGTTGTAACGAATGCTAGAGCGAAGCAACCACCAGTAGTTTAAGCGCCACTCCCCGATACAGAGAGACTACTGAGGCTTGTTGGAAGGCCCGGCTAAGGCTCTTATCTAGGGCGGGTTTAACGCAGCTCAAACACTTCAATCCCATTAAATAGAAACCCAATCGTAAAGTCCGCCAAACAGGTTCGTCTCAATTGCACAAGGTCGAACAAAAAGGAGTGAAGAATAACTTAACGATAGCGGAGCGGTAAATGATAATTTAAATTTCCTAATCCCGAGCAATTCCCATGAATCTCATCATTAGTAACAGACACTAGCTTTGCAATAAGAAAAGAGCCGTGTATTCATTTTAGGTAGCAAAGCTTTCTTATTTAAACAATTCTTTCCCTAATGTGACGTCACCCCTAATCTCTTGGTCATTTAGTTGTTCATAGGTATACAGTTTTCAAGGAAAGATCTAACCTTATGTTCCTGTGAGTGGCTTACGGCGAGGCGATGACGGCTACACGATGACGGCTTGACGATGACGGCGACACGATGACGATGATCCGACGAAATCTTCGATGACGGTTGCTAGCTAGCATGTATCGGACACGTGGTTGGGCTTTTCACACGTGCTCAACGAGGAGGCTGATCAAAAGAGTGGTTAAGATTTGGCGACGGACCACGTGATGATGATCACACGAAGGTTCACCGAGTTAACGTTAGGACAGGCTCGTTAACTGGTCAAGGCTTTTGTTGAGCTCAAAGATCTGTCGAAGCTTTGTGTGAAATGAAAACCGCATTCGATTTGCCAAACGGTCAATTCACACTTATGTTGGCGGGTCGAAGTCAGCACGCTGGACTAACGAGTTCAAATTTGGTATGCTGTAATCAAGCTCTGCGTGTGGTTAATTGGAAACGATCCACATTCGAGCAGACTTGATTTTGATGCTCGCTAGCCAAGTGATGAACCGGCAATGGTGTTTTGTTCCGATTTCCGCTAGAGGGCGGAAGCGTGCCAATGAGATGACGACACAACCACACCTGCAGTGTTGAACGGGCGGAGGGTGGTTGGCGATGATTTTATTCGTTTTTCCGGATAGACAGTGCTGGTCGAAAGATTCTGGACACTGCCCTTCGGATTCCGTGTTCGTTGTCGAAGAAATTCTCCTCTCGACCCAAACCAGGACCCACGTTGAACAGTGGGTATTCTGTTCAACAAAAAACGTGTTTTAGGCCACATTCCAAAGGACAAATGGTTCATTATTGGACTCTTACCGCTTTGTCACGATCACCGGTGCACACGTGGTGATGTGACACAATCCAGACCGATGTTTCTGCGGCACTTGATAAATCCTGATCCGAAACAAATTTGCCATAAGCCAAAAACTCACTACAATTTAGTTAAATTAACTCTTAAGAAACTTACAATCACTTCCTGCACTTTAGATTCACAGAGCGCGTGTTTGGAAGGTATTCAGCCGTCGAACAGGTCTGTTACCGACAACAGTTTCCACAGAAATAACCCGAGATTGCTCTACATTGGTTCAAAGTCCCTATCCAAACCGCCTCATGAAACATTTTTAGAAGAACGCTATAGTATAATTATTCCCATCTCAAACAATAGGTCCTTTAGACAAACAAAGGAAAAAGTAGGAGGGAAAATTGGAAATGATTGGGAGTTTGCCGTTCCGAACGACCAAATTTCCAAGTAATGAGATCTTATCGCGGAGCTCAAAAAAAAATTCAAGATCGCGCAAGCGCTCAAAAATCTCAGAGACCAAGCCTGGGTACCTAATCCTATTGACGAGTGCTTCACTCACATTTAATGACACGGAGGGAAAGTTGTTTTGCACATTTATTAAATATTTATATTGTGATATAAATAAATGTTACAAAGTTTTCCAGTAGTGATGGGAGTTCTGACTGACGTTTTTTTGCATTCTTAACTCCAACCAAAATACACAATATTTCAGTCGTGATGGGGGTTCCAATTAGGATTGGTCGATCTTGGATCGATCCTTGGAAGATCGATCTTTTCCATTACGATTTTCGATTTTTTGGATCGATTCTTCGGCCAGGAAAAAATCGATTAGATCGGTTTATTTTCGATTCGATCTTTCGATCTTTTTTTCTTATTCAGGGAAAATAAGAGCATAATGGCCACCTTAAGGGGAACACTTATTTAGCTTATTTTAACTGTAATATGTAAGTCACATCATTGTTTCATGTTCATACACTAAAAAATCAATTTCCCAACTGGATGGAACCTGAAAAAAAGTAGATATGAACGTTTAAAAATGCATTTTAAATTTGTGTGCCAATATCTGAAAATCAGTCTCTGTAGTGGCAGTATAAACACCATCAATCGAAGACAGATGAGCGTTTTCTGCCTTAGAATCAAGCAGCGAATTTCATTTGATGAAGTCAACTGAATTATAGAGCTACAGCTTGACTAATGAACATCTGACGATTTACCTATTGGTAAGGTGGCGGAGAGATAATAAAAAAAAACTCGAGTTTGATTCCTGGTCGAGGTGAACTTTTTTTCATTTAGCATTCATAATCAGTAGAAAAATAATTTTATAATTTTTCATTACAATACAATTTCGCACATTATTTCCAAACCTCGTGAATTGGGTGCTGGAAGGTGTTTGTGATTGATTTATATTTAAAAAAAACTGTTAGAATTTGCTAGCCTTAAGTTAAGAAATAACAGCGATTTTACAAAAATTACTTTAAATTTGATTTTTGATTATTTTCGCATACTTTGTTCGATATCTCTCATATACTTACATTGAAAACCTTAATAAAAATACCATGAAATATTTCTTGTTAGTACATGACACGAAAATATCAAAGCGTTTCCGAAATATTTGGATTTTGATTTGTGTTGTTTCAAAACACTAACTCCGGTTTACCTTACATAAAAGCGCTTGATTTTTTCCCCTTTTCATAATAGAAGGATTAAACAAATTTGAATTTTTGTGCTTTTTTCCATATTTTCAATAAAAAGCTCTTGTTACAAATGGAAAAGATCGATTAATCGGGAATCGATCTTCAAGCTCCGATTTTTTAGATGGATCGATCTCAGAACCATTCATCTGAATCGATCTTGGAGATCGATCTTTTCCCGGAGATCGAACAATCCTAGTTCCAATCAAAACCTCAATTCGTCATATCGTGATTAAGGTTCCTACATATGTTTTTTGCAGTGGAAGTTCCAACCTGAGGCTCAATATTTCGATCGCGATGGGAGTTCCAACTGAAGTTTAATTGCGATGGGAGTTTCAATCAAAATTTGCCAAAAATTTTCCAGTCGGGATGAAATTTCCATCTAAAGTTTGGTTGAGATGGGAGTTAAAAACGAAAAAAAAAACACAGTATTTCAGCCACGATGGGAGTTCCGACTGAAGTTTGATCAGGTTGAAAGTTCCATCCAACTCCATTTCAGTCGTAATGGGAGTTCCGACTGGAGTTGCGATGGGAGTTCTAAAAAAACCCAGTATATTATCAGTCGTGATCGGACTTCCGACTGAAGTTCGATTGCGATGGTAGTTCCAAGCTAAAGCTCGAGTTTGCCAGTCGTGATAAGAGTTTCGACTCAAATTTGATTGCGATTGAAGTTTCCATCAAAAGTTTAAGTTTTCCAGTTATTATGAGAATTTCAACTGAAGTTTCACGGAGAAGAAACACTATTAGTTCTTTATTACAACTTTTTCAGCTAGTTATTTCACTTTATGCACTGTTTTTGAATTTTAATCTGAATATTTTCAATATGTACATTTAAATTTCTAAATTTCCTATCGACCACATCCGACGTTTCAGCATGTTTATTTCGCTTTTAGAAATCTGGTGAGTTAGAAAAAAATTACGAAAAATTCACAAAATATCAGCTAATCTGATTCCTTACTTCTGATGGTTCTAATATTTGGAAGACAAGACAAAATAAATGTAAGTTATAAAATTAAATGTTGAGGACAATACAAATCAAATGAGTAAACAAATGATAAAGTACAAAGCTATGTGAAAAACCGGGAATATACGAGATCGATTTACATATATGTGTATTGTTGTTCGCCGGAATCTAAGTCTGGCAAATAGAAATTTGCTTGCAGCATTTTTTACTTTTCGACAGATAAATGAGCACTTTTTGAAGAGATTTGTAATCGTTTATGATGAAAATTCGACCCGGAACCAAACAAAATCAACAAAGCTATTGTTTCATAGATGAGGCATGCTCAGTTTGGTGAAACTTGTAAATTATCCAATGCAAAACTCTCTCAAAGACTTTAAAAAAAGTTTTAAGAATGAACATTCTAATGAAACAAAATTTGATACCTGCTCACTGCTCGGTGATTAAATCAGTTCAATTAGACATTTGAGCGCTTTTTTTGATTTTTCTTCTGTTTTCCAGTCCTGGGCCGGAATCATTTGTTGTTGGACGAGAATTTCAGTTGTTTGTTAGGCTGTGACGTAGAGTTGTGGGAAGCGTTATCACATAAACAGATTTATCTGTAATCATACAGATTTTTTCGAAATTTTCGGACGGAATCTTTATATCAGTGATTGAATTTTGCTGAGCATGAATTGATCAACCTTCTCTCGCTCACTGCTTTACTCGGAAGCAAAGGTTGCTTTGAGGCAGCGAAAACGACAAAACCGATGATGCATACGCTCTCAATATGGCCCGTTTTCAAGAAGCAGTAGAGGAGGAGCGGGCTATATGCGCCTATTAAGCAGAACACTGTTTTAATCAAATATCACATCGAATATGTGTACAAAAACTATATACACGTGTGCAGGCATCTGTTTTCTATACATTGGAGTAATTTTTATATTAAAATTTTCTTCTGTTTCCAAGAAAACGATTTTATTATAAGTGTAGTCTAAAATGCCGAACCTCAAACCGTGCGGGCTAAATGCGCCTATTTATGTTTTGAACAAAATTTATGTTTTTTGGGAAATATTTCCGTATAATTTCATTGAAACTGCTAGAAAGTAATAATTTCCGTACGATAAGACTGAAGTTTTATAAAAATCTATATATATTATAATTTTATGAAATGAAACAAAAGTTAGGGTTGCCATACTATGGAGGCAGTTCATCCATGAGAAAAACTTTATCAAATCTGTTTTTAGATCTTCAATTCTCTCTTAAGATGTTATTTAGAGCTTAGATTTGAAGGTTCAATGATAAAAATCATTTATTTATTCTATTTAACCTGTTATTTTAGGATGGGGGCATTTTACAAACATGATGGGTGCATACAGAAACACACCATTATTCCACTATATAATCTTTATTAAACCTCCACAAAAGCTGAAATATGTTTAATTCCTTAAGTTCATTTGAGTAAGAAACAAAAACCATCCTAGTTTTTGTTTTAAGCTTCTTTACGTACAATTTTTAAAAGTCGAAATATTACATCAAAATGTACCAAAACCTTGTATGATTTTTAAATTTTTTTTGAGTTTGTAAATTCATAAAATTCTTTCTTGCTTTATGTTCTAAGCGTATCACCCTCAAAATGCATTGGTCAGATAAGCTGTCTAGTCAGCCATGTCATCAAACAGCCTAAGGGTCATTTAACCCGATAGGCCCATTTAGGAAACCTTTCCCCTATATTGCTCCTACAGAGAAAAGTTGGATTTTTGCAACTCTTCCAAAAGAAGAAGAAAAACTACCGCAAGACGTCAAAGCTGTTGCACTGAAAAAAACAATTAAGATTATATTAATGAGTTTTTGCGGGCAAAAAAAAAACATTGTTTAAAAGTCAGTTATGAATGATGCAGTGACATTTAAATCCGTTTTCAACGCATAAATTTGGGAAAAAACGGGAGCCAATCTATTTCTTTATTTATAAAAATCTATAGTATTAAATGATTTATTTTCTAACTTTAAAGCGGATGGTGAAATAATAGCGACGCGTCACGAAACGTGACGGTACATGCATCACTTTGTTCTGGATCATTTATAGTAACAATATTCCGTAACAAATTGAGTTAATAAAATATTACTTTTATAGTTGTAGAACAAAATATAATTCAAAAACTACTCGTCAACTATTAGCATGAAATGTTGTTTTTATTACCTATTTTCGCGATAAAACAACTGAAACAACCACTGATTAAAAAAAAAAATGGATGACTATCCCCCCAACATATTTTTAAGATTTTTCTCAATATCTTCTATTTAAAGAAAACTACGCTGAGGTTTTTTTTACGCGGTTTTCTATTACACGGTTTTTTTTACGAGGCTTTTTTTACGCGGATTTTCGAATTAACGCGGTTTTTCAGAGAAAATATTTTAAGACTTTTTCAAAGGAAAACACTTAGAATCTTTTTGTAGTTGGGAAAATCTTAGCTCTGAGACTAAGAACGTGATACATGAGATCTGTCACCTGAGACCTGAGACTTGAGACCTGAGACCTGAGACATGAGACCTGAGATTTGAGACCTGAAATATGAGACATGAGACCTGAGACTTGAGACCTGAGACCTGAGACATGAGACCTGAGATTTGAGACCTGAAATATGAGACATGAGACCTGAGACTTGAGACCTGAGACATGAGACATGAGACATGAGACATGAGACATGAGCCATGAGACCTGAGACATGATACCTGAGACATGAGACATGAGACATGAGACCTGAGACCTGAGACATGGAACATGAGACCTGAGACATGAGACCTGAGACATGAGACCTGAGACATGAGACCTGAGACATGAGACCTAAGACATGAGACATGAGACCTGAGACATGAGACA
Organism: Uranotaenia lowii; assembly: GCF_029784155.1. Lineage (NCBI taxonomy): Eukaryota > Metazoa > Arthropoda > Insecta > Diptera > Culicidae > Uranotaenia > Uranotaenia lowii. The sequence goes on from NC_073693.1 coordinate 114,458,044, forward strand.
TGAGCCATGAGACATGAGACCTGAGACATGAGACATGAGACATGAGACCTGAGACCTGAGACATGGAACATGAGACCTGAGACATGAGACATGAGACCTGAGACCTGAGACATGAGACCTGAGACCTGAGACATGAGACATGAGACATGAGACATGAGACATGGAACATGAGACCTGAGACATGAGACCTGAGACATGAGACCTAAGACCTGAGACATGGAACATGAGAGCTGAGACATGAGACATGAGACGATCTGAATTCCACCCTGTCAAATAAGCCTCACTATATTCTACTATTCTTTTAATCTACCTAATTGATTTTGTTTTTTATCTTAAAAATAAACTATCATTGTACGCAAATTTTTAAATAATCATGGTTCTTACGCGTTTTTTAGTAACGTGCTTTTATGCGCGAATTTTTTAATTAAAATGGATTTTTTACGTGGATTTTCGAATTTCGGGGTTTTTTACGTGGATTTTCGAATTAACGAGGTTTTTTTTACGCGGATTTTCGAATTAACGCGGTTTTTTTACGCGGATTTTCGAATTAACGCGGTTTTTTTTACGCGGTTTTTTTTACGCGGGACGAAATACCGCGTAAATAAAACCTCAGTGTATTGATATTTTAGAAACATTTCATTGAATTAAACAATCAATTTAAAAATTGTTGCTTTTGTTGTAAATTTTGGCAAGCTCTACTTTTGTCAGTCCCAAAAAATAGTACCCAAACAAACAACGGGAAACTGTATTAGGAGACGCATGCTTCTCCATTTCTGCTCTCAAAAGCGCCATACCTGAAAGCGATTTTGATTTTGAATTTGCAAAAACATATTTCACTTCTATCTACCTTTTTATTCGCTTATGCTTCTCTTTATCAGAGGACATCAAAAAACACTACCAGAAAAGAAGCCTTAGATATATGATGATTATTTTCTTCAGTGTTACTCGGTTACACTGACGAAAATGCAACCCATCAATCGAGCTGTCAAATTACGGTTGTCAAATTTCGGGTCTAACTACCGTTGCGTGAATCCAATTTTTCTCTAAATACGCAATACATTCGAGGCAGCGAATCCAAAAAACCAAACGAATGGCTCTCACTCATCTCCTGTAACAAGCTTGAGGGAAGCGAATTCAAAAGGCAGAGCGAACCCGAGTCTCCTCGTTTGTGCCTGGATCGAATGTGTGAGGTTTTTCTGCTATTGCTATTATTGCACAGCAACCGCACGCAGGCAGCTAATTTTTTCGTTTTTTTTCCTCCCCCCTCTTTGCACTATACGTTGCGGGCCGTGCAACGCAATAAGTTCGGTTGTTTTTGTTGTTGCCTCAACCTTTGCGGCGAGGTTGAAGATGTTCTCCTCAACGACAGTTATGGGCAGGAGTTATTCAAATTCAAGAACGTAAATGAGTATGTGTGCCTCGTCTTCTTCATGCATCATGTAGCAACCGAACGTTGAGAGTGTTCGTTCGGGGCAACAAACGAATAGTGTCTCTCAGAGCAGATCCTCCTCATGGGGGGAGGTTTGAATGAATGTATATGTATCGTCTCCTGTATAGCTATGCGAGGCTTCAAAGTGTGTATTTTGAATGCCTCTGATGAGAAAATTGGTGAGGATTTCAATCACTGCTTTATATACATATTACAGATAATTGGAAATTTAAACAGTTTTTGTACAGATTTGCAGGAAAGCAAAATTTTTATAACGATATTTTGGTCTGATAACAATCTTCCAAATGATCCAGCATTCAAGCCATCTTCAATTGTCACAGCCACAAATTTGGAAAATCTTCCAGATCAGGGATTGGGACTATAAAAATACGTAGTGTATGTATAACGACAAAAAAGGGGTTGAAAACAGATTGAATCCCGTGTGCGAGAATCATATACCAAGATCAAATGTTACATTGCATGAAACGTAACCTTCAATAAATAGTAAGTCAATACTTCAGCGGCTGTGGACATTTTTGTAGCAGTTTACTGTGAATTTAACTATATAAAAGAATTGGCTTATCACAGAGACTTAAAAAATATATATATAATCCCGACTGATTGTAATCCGAGGAAGGACACATTTCGCTATGATTCGTACAAGGTTAAACCAAATAGCAATTTGCGTGTAGCAAAATGACAGAATTAACAAAGATTTGACAGTCCGCAGTCCGCAAGAATCATAAGCGCAATCCAATTTAGTGCGCTATGCGTTATTCATAGGTCATCGTAATGCAGCATTAGTATCCGTAAACGATATTTCAGATACAGATTTCAATACAGATTTTTGAGATTTGATACAGATAAAAAAGATTTTTTGCCTCGGAAATACAGATTTAGATGTGGCATCGTTGGTTGTGGGATATTTGTTCAATTAGACAGAATTTAGTGTGAGTGTAGTCCAACTAGCAGATAGTATACTAGGAGCAATGGAAGTAAAATTTAATAGAACACACTTGCTTTTTTAAAACGACTTGTTGTAGAAACCTGAACGACACGTTTTCAGGGTTCGTTAAACTGACATTATCGAGGTCTAGATACTTGAGGGCTCAGCTATTTTAGAGATTGCTATCGCTGATGTTACGAGCTTGTCTCGCTTATACATGGCTTTCATGGTGAGAGACCAAAGAGGACATACACTGACAAAACATTTCACACTTTAGTGTGTGAAATTCCACATAAGTAGAAATAAATAGACCAACACATTGAATGTGTGACGATACTGCTGCAAATTAATGTGAAACACCGGTTAAGGGAACGAAATGTGAGCGTTTTACATATTATGCAAAAAGCGTTGAAAACTAGAAAATGTGTGAAATGATCATCGATTCAGGGGCTAAGTGTGTAAAATTAAGCAATATGAGCTCCGGAGGGTCGCAATTTTAATTTATGATTCGAACCAAAATGAAAAATTCAAAACATTGTTTGGTTATCAAAGTAATTTATTTACACCAAGTTGAACATCCGATTTGGTGTGCATCTTCTGGTAGGAAAACCATTTAAAAAAATCTCGAAACATTCCGGGAAATGTTCCTCCAAGCGGCTGGTGACTGCTTTCTCAAAGAAAGATCTAAAGGATATGAATAAAAATTAACACGAGTTGACCTTTCATGGTTGAAACTGCTATTTAGTAACTTATCATAATTCCATAAAATAAATTATAGCTGCAAAATTTCTTCATCTGGTTTTGACTATACTTCCAGTTTGCAAACTAATGGATGGACCATTTTCACACATTATTGCCATATCTGCTTATTCCGGATAATGTGTAAATTTTGAATTTGCATGGTGTAAAAATTACATTCTAGTTGGACAGCTCCATATATTTGCCGATAGTTTGTGAACCAGTTTTGCAAAATGTGTAAAACAATTTATCAGTGCATACTAGATTGCCACACTGCTACCAATGTGCCTGATTTTCCAGGATTTGCCTGATTTGTTGAGGCCCATCCTGATAACCTAATAAGTTCCCATTTTTTTCCTTATTTTCTTCAAGCTTGATTTTTCCAGATTTTTTTAATTTTCACGGAAAATTATATGTTTTAAAAAGCAAAACGATGTACATTTTTACCCTAATCCGTCCTAGCGTGTCAATATGACATTATTGGAAGTTTGGTGAATTTTACATCATTAATTTTTATAGATTCTCACAGAGCCTCGCCAAAAAAAATCCCTTAAGGAATCTAAAGTATAAGTTTGGCACTCTTCGCTTAAAAGCGCTGTATGTCGCTTGTTTCTCAACCGTACAAATTGTACAATTTGTACAAAACTTTCAAATTTGCAAACCTTGTAACTCAACTCGTAAATGATACTCAGCCAATATTCAGCTACAATAATTTGATTTCATTTAAAAGGGGAGAAATCACCGTGAATTCGTTTTTGGAAATTTTTGAGCGGCTTTTTCGGTGGGTGTTTTAGATTTGAAATTTTTTCATGTTATTCAAGGTCCAAGAATCAACCATCTTTTGCTAAAAAAACCACTTAGTGGCTGGTATAAGCTACACTGACCATACTGACTGGACATTCGATTTCGTTTTCTGGATAATTTTTCCAGAAAAAAAAACAAAAAAATCATTTTTCTAACAGTACGCAATGTCGATTCCAGAGTGCGCATCGATCGATTTGAAGAAATGCTATCCTAGTTAGGAAATGCCACCCAACTTTAAAAATAAAACACGCAATTTCTACGATAAAATCGGGCTAAACAGGACCATTTTTCCTACAGGGCATTTTTTGTCAAATTTTTCAGGTTCGCCACCTGCCGTCGGTATTGCGAACCTGCGAAGCTGACAACAAAAAATTAGACAGAAAATGGTTGAATTTTTGTTCTAAGAGTTAAGTCAGTGCAGTGTGGTCAGTGTAAGCTACACAGCAAAAAATAATGTAACGATGGACGATGTAATTTCTGGGGATTACGTATTTCTGCTGCAATAATACATCTAAATGATGTACACAATGTGAATACGTCGAGAAGTGTAATATCAAAACCTTCTATGTGATATCGCATCAAGTAGTCAATGTTTTCCTTTGTTGACGTTGGAATTTGATTTCATTTCAAAAATAAAGAAACGGATTATGAACCTCAGCTGTATTTGTTTGGCTTGTAAGTACTTCCAAAATTAATTAAAAATATAAGCAAACCCACTGCTTCAAAACAAATTTCATTATTTTTCCTTTTTTAGGAAATTTGGCCCATATGGATCAGCGGTATGAAACAAATTATTTTACTCCAAATAGCCGGGTACATCAAGACAATGTAAAATTAGGTACCATTTGCGACTCAAGTTATGTGCAGGTATTTGATGTAATATAGCAATACTTTTTTTGCTGTGTATATGATGTACATTTAGACGTATTTTTTTGAATTTTTTCAGGTTAGGGTAAATGATCTTGAGCGGAACTAGTCAAAATCTGATCTTGAGCGGAACCATTTACTTTTTCTAAGTTCTAGGCAATGATTGTTGATGAATCTTACCAAATGGTTTAAAAAACACTTTTTCAAGATCTTTTCATACAAGCATTGACATTTTTCCTAAAATTTATTAACTGAAATAACGTTATTAGAAGATTTAAAAACATACGCATTTCTGCTGCAATTTTCATCAATCTACGCTGACTTTGAACGTCAATTTATGTCACCCTTGATCGTTGTAAACTAATTCTCAATGATTAAAATGGTAGAAAAACTCATAAAAAAGCATTATTCGTGTTTTTGTTTCAAGTTTTCCATCAGAATATCAATTAATTGCGTAGTTTTTAAATCTATATATATAAAAATGAATTTCTGTCTGTCTGTCTGTCTGTCTGTCTGTCTGTCTGTCTGTCTGTTCCCTATAGACTCAGAAACTACTGAATCGATTTACGTGAAACTTGGCAGGTGGGGGTATTGGAGGCCGAGGAAGGTTCCTATTATAGTTTGGGACCCCTCCCCCAAACAGGGAGGGAGGGAGGGGCCTCCCAAACAAAAGACAATTTTTTGCATAACTCGAGAACCAATCAAGCAAATGGTATCAAATTTGGCATGGGTTGGTATTTGGGAATGGAGAATATTTCAATGAATATAAGGTTCCCCTCCCTCCTCTCAGTTGGGTGATAGAAAAGGGGGAGGGGAGCTACCTTACAATTTTTCATGTAACTCGAAAACTATTCAAGATATTGGATCCAAATTTGGCATGGGAAGGTATTTTGATACGAAAAATATTTCAATGATTATTTGAGACCTCTCCCTTTTTGCAGTTGAAAAGGGGAGGCGCCTCTTTAAAATTTTTTTTACATAGCTCAAAAACTTATAAAGCAAATGGAACCAATTTTGTCATGGGAAGGTATTTGGATACGAAAAATATTTCCATGATTATTTGAAACCCCTCCCTCTTTTCACTAGGGAGATATAAAGGGGGGGGGGGGGGCCCTCTTTTTAATTTTTAAATAACTCAAATACTAATCAAGCAAATGGAATCAAATTGGGCATGGGCGGATATTTGGGAACGTGACATGTTCTAATGATTGTTTGAGACCCCTTCCTTCTTCCAGCGGGGAGAAAGGAAAGAGATAGGGAAGTTTCATACAATTTTTATTGCATAACTCAAGAACTACAACAGCAAATGGAACCAAGTTTGGCATGGAACGATATTTGGGTACAAGAAATGCTTCTTTGAATATTTGGTATCCCTTAATCCTTCAAAAAGGTGAATGAAAAGGGGGAGGAGAGTATAACTGGAGATCTGATCGAGTGAATTTGAACCATGTTTGGCATGTGAGGCTATTTGGATACGAGAAATGTTTCTACTATAAATTGAAGCCCCACCTTTTTTCAGCGGACAGATATAAAGGGGAAAGGGGGGCTACCATACATTTTTGAGTACAAAAAATCTTATATATAAAAATGGAAGCGTTTTCTTTGTAATAACATCACGTATAAACGGTTGGTCGGAATGAAGTAAAATATGGTATCCGCGTTTTTTTTGGGTCAGAGATGGTTTGTATAATAGTTTCAAGAATCTCACTTTTTATGGAAGAGGGGTCCCCATACTAAATCAACTTTAAATGGGAAAGCCGTACAATTTAGTACGATTTTCAAAAAATTCGATTTCCGAGCACGATGAAGTTAAGGACGTGTGGATGAAACAAAACATTTATTACGATTTATTTATTGAAAGGTAAAACGAAGTTTACCGGGTCAGCTAGTGTAAAATATGAGTGGAACCATCTTTGATCTTGAGCGGAACTACTAGCTTCCGAAATAAACCGCTAGGTGCGCTGCCTTATGCCTAACGTCTCACACGCAGTTTTTACCCTTGAATGTATGCAGCACTTTTGTATATTTCTTATTCTATCAGGTTTAGGGAAAGAAAAAATGTAAAATGATTTTTTCTTTTGAAATTGTTTTGTTATTTATTCGATATCATTTTTGTTATAAAATGGAAATATTTTTTCACCATGGGTGCACGGAATCACTTCATTTTGACATAGTTGACGAATGCGTGTATGTCATAAAATGAATATTTCAAATGATTATTAAAAAATTAAAACACATTATCAATCTAATTGTAAAATCATGTTGGATGGCTATGGGTATTGACTATGGGTGCACGGTTTCACTTCAGTTTTGTTTTAGTAGATATTTTCTAGCATCCATCGCTCTGAAATTTTTAACACGTGGCCTATAAATTATACCTGATATTGTAGGTTTTGAAGCATATTTTTTCTATAAGTAGAGCAATTTACCATGGGTGCACGGATTCACCGCTATTCATCCAAAATCAATTTTTTTACATGCTAAAGGTAAAGAATAAAGACTTTTATAGATTCAAATAAAAATGTGTGTTATATACAAGGTTTTTCACTATGAGTGTACGGATTCACCGCGTTTTAATCAAATATTGGACTTTTTGCAAATTTTTAAAAAGCATTTTTACAAATCTTAACTTAACCATTGTCGAAACCATGTCTTTCATGTTGAGACATAATGATTCAAATAACGATTTTTATTTAAAGTTCCGTTTTTTCAATCCTGGAAAAGAAATATTTCAATTTTATCTTGAAATAATAAGTTGATTTATTTATTATTACAAAACAGGTTTTTCTTATTTAATTTTTGGCATTTCGGCGAGTTGTGAAAATTCAAGGTAGAATATTTTAGAAAGAACATGAAAGTATTATAGGTGGAAAGATCAAAGCTAGAGCGCTTTGGGTAGAAGAAATTGAAAAGTTGGTGAAAATGTCAGGTTTTTGCAATCGTACATTCATGTGATAAGATCTGATCAACATCCAAGAAATTGGAAAACGGTTACCATGGACCGAGTGAGTTTTAGGGATTTTATGCATCAAATTATGTCGTGCGACGGAAAACAATGAATATAAAAATAATGAATCAACATTGTCAAATGTACACGTTGATTTTGTTTTTCCTTAAAAGTTTTTCGATTGACAAATATTGCATTTCAAATACCTATCATATCAAAAATATGTTGTGTTCTGAAGCAAGTTGAAAACTATTTCACTCTATATAATATACAAAGGCGAATTTGCAGCCATTCCGTGCACCCATGTTGAAATATCCGCATCCGATGTGGTCTATCAGATAGGCTGGCGCGAGTCTGGTCTAGGTATGCCAGGCGCACTGGGATCGATTCCTTGTATTCAAACCCCATAAGTTGCCGACAGGTAAGATGTGTTTCCTCTTATAATAAGAATGTTCAATCAGTTGCCAGCTGGCCAGGTATATACACGGGTGCCGGAATACCTGTAAGTGAACTTCCATTGGAAATTTGTCGAGCCTAATTAAATCTAAGAATGCATGTGAATACATACTTGGGCAGAACCTGCGGTGAATCCGTTCACCCATGGTGGATAACCATCATATAAGAATATATCGTGCACCCATGTTGAAATATCATTTAAATTATTAAGTTTCATAGCTGATGTCTTCAAATTTGAATAAATAAGCACTCAATTCATAATAATTTTACTCATTCTAGTTTAGTATAAAACATATTTATCACCTAAAACTACTCGATTACTCAAATAGACACGTATTAAATCTAACATAACTTTTACAAATCTTGATGAAATTTCGCCAAATTTTGACAGAAAGTTCAATTATAGTTGAGCAACAAAACAGACCAAAAAAATTGGGAGTCAAGTGCTTGGAGCGCCACACAGTGGCCAATTCGAGAACTTTTTCTTCAAATCTTCACGACTTCGCATCGAAAATCAATAATTTCATAACGAATGACACACTTCTGCCCACCATAAATCAACTAGGACTCATTGTCTTGATTGTAGCTTGCAAATGAAACCAAAAGCAAGCGAAAAAAAATTATCTTGTTTGAGTTATAGGGTTGTGAATTTTACCAGTCATTTTGACTGGTCACGGTCCGAGTGTCCATGGCGAAATTTTTCTCGCTTACTAAAAAAGCTAGTGAAATAAAAAATACACAGTTTTGTAGAGCTTCAAAATTCATGAAAAGTCGTATTTTTTGCGAATTTTTAAAGCGAAGTATGCAAAAGATATTCAACAAACAAAGTGTCCGACCAGTCATTTTGACTGGTGCGGTCTTTGTAGTGTTAAAATACACTTGAAGATTCACTTAAAAGTAAGAGTTCAGTGAATTTCTTCATTTCAAGTGACTCATGTACATTTCACTTGCCCCTCACTTAAATTTAAAGTCATGACTCTCTCCAGGTCAATAAGATCCAGATGCGAAAACACTTTAGACCCATTTTGAATCAACAGTTTTTAATTGAGGTGTTCTGAGTTCTGAGTGATTTTAATCATGAAAAGATAACGAAAGTACCGCGTGAACGTCTTGAAAATATCAAGATCACTAAATTAAATAATTAGATTCAGTTTACAAGTGAACAAAAAATGAATTTCTCGAACCGGCAATCGGAATAATGTTGTACTTTCAGATGAAGCTCGATAGACTGGCTTCAAAAGTTTGAAGAAAATCCGAAATTTCATTGCAATATACATCTATCTAAAGAGTGCGTTATAAACCTAAAAAATATATACCTACTCTTTTTCAACGATCCAACATCATGAAAATATAAGCTCCAATTGCCTTGACATTCTGAAAGCTGTTGCCATTCGCCATGTTTTTGTGTATAGGATGTAAATTTTTTGAGTAGTGAGTAGTGATAAAAATTGTAAGCATTAATGAAAAAGTACATTTTTATAATTAAAATGACCCTATTGAATTGTCTGTATCTCGTTCTTTATAGGATCAATTTAATTTTTTTTTAATGCAAGACAAATATGAAGTATTCACCTTTTAAATAGTGTATATGCATCTAAACGCATATAAAAAATAAAACGACAGGCACTTGAAATAGGTCATTTACAGCTCAATTCATAAAACCAATGATAAAGTTTTAGTTGAATATTTGGTCGAGAATCGATCATTAAAATGACTAAATATTAGTGGAATATTCTTGAACAAAACTGTCTTTTTCTCTCCGCAATATAGTCTAGTTTTTGGATTGTGTCACTGAACAGACCTTCGAAACCGGCATTGAACGCATATCTCAACTGACAGTTCACGAAGATGAGTTAGAAAGCAGATAGACGAGAAAGCGTGAGAAAAGAAAATGTGAGAAGTGAGCTCTTGTAGTTAGGCGGGAAATTGTAGCATAGAAACAAAATAACAACAAACATAGGAAGTGTAATCGAATAGAAAAGTTTGATCAGCTTAGAAATCCTATAACCGTGAAAGTTTAGTAGTGAATCTACGCTGAAAGGTTATACTAAACCTACGAGATCGGGTCGAAGTGTAGATGCAACTCCAACAGCCCAGCAGTACGCGAATCTAACCAATTAGTTAGAAGAATTGAGCCAAGGCTACACTTTTCGGGATTCCGCGGTCAGGAAATACTACATTTCAACTTTTACCAGGCACAGGCAAATAGGTGACTAGCGGTTGCAAATATCAGAATTCTCACAAAGAACGAGGAGAGAAGACTAAACGTAAGATATTCAAAGTAACATAAAATATATCCCAACCTAAGAAATTTGTACCGTAGGAATTTAAAACGCGCCCAACTTCGTGCGAATAAAGGTGTGTTACGAATTTGGAACCTCATCTTTCTCCTTTCACATTGCGATCCGCAAAGACAATATTTTAAATTCGTTTACGGAAGGATGTCTGATTCAGCAAGCACCGCAGCCACTGCTGCCCAACAAGGTAAGAGCGTAGCTAGTAGTTCCCCTAAGGTCAAGAGTGATACCCCCCTTCAACTCAAGTCCGTTGCTCTTGGCCCTAACCTTGAGAACGGCAATACGAAACCAGGCACGACTAAGAATAAGAAAAGGCCCTCTTCTGAAATATGTAACCCCATAACCAACAAAACTCCTCCCAATGATATTAGCCATACTTCCTCCGCGAAAACGGTCGTAAATGTCGGTCACAGCTGTCGGACGTGTAAATCGGTGGACAATAGCCGGATGGTTCAGTGCGACGATTGTGATGGATGGAACCACTTTAGTTGTGTGGGTGTGAACCAAAGTGTGGAGAGTAAGAAGTGGAACTGTGAGAAGTGCAAAGCGAAAAAGAAGAAGGCAGGTGATATCAAGGATCCCAAGAACGCTGCGTTACCGAAGAAGGTCGATAAGCCGAAGCCGGAGAAGAATAACATCGCAAAGAAGAAGGAGAAGGAAATTTCTCAGCTGAAGAAACCCATGCGAAAACCGTCGAAAGCTGCCTCAGTGACGTCAACAGGATCGAGGAAGTCTGCGAAAGCACATCTAGAGCTGCAGTTACAAAAACTTGTGGCGGAACAGTCGCTGTTGGAGAAAAAGAAGAAGTTGATGGAGAAACACTTAACCATTCTCGAGGAACTGGTCGATCTCGAAGACGAAGAAGCAGCGGAAGAAGACGTGGACGCTAATGCAAAGGTGCAGAACTGGTTAGGCGCCACTGGTGGAAGGCGCCAAGAAGAAGAAGAGGAATCTCCTAGTGAGGATGAAGAAGAAGAGTGCTCCGACGACAAAGAAGAGGAAGAAGGTGGAGAAATGGATTCCAGCGAAGATTCCGAGGAGGAAACGGTGACAGACAGCAGCGATAACTCTAGCGAAGACGAAAAGGAAGGAACTAACGAATCCAGCTTCAATCCGAAGGGTCGTTCTACGCCAGCAAAGAAAGGCGAAAGCAAGCGAAAAGACGCAACCAGTAGCCGGTTAACTTGTAACCTGACGCGCAATCAGCTCGCCGCTCGCCATGTTGTCGCTAAGGACTTGCCTGTGTTCTCAGGGAATCCCGAGGAATGGCCGATGTTTTTCTCCACTTTTGAGAGCACGACCCGGATGTGCGGCTACACAGACGACGAAAACATGATTCGGCTGAGGAACTGCCTGAAGGGAGATGCGTTTGCTGCCGTTCGAAGTTTTCTTCTCCATCCGAAGACAGTGAACAGGGCGATGAATGCGCTCAAATTGAAGTTTGGACAGCCAAGGTTTATTATTGAATCCCTGAAAGACAAGGTTCTTGCCATTCCACCGGTCGACCCTGAGTCTATGAACGCGATAGTCGATTTTGCGCTGGACGTCCAAAACCTGACGGCGACGATCGACGCCTGTGGTCGGAAGGAGCTCAAGCAGGATGCTTCGTTGCTGAATTCACTTGTTTCCAAACTTCCAGGACCAATGCAACTACAGTGGCGAAACACTCCAGAAGTATTCGGAAGGTCAACCTAAAGACTTTTGACAAGTGGATCTACGAGATAGGCGAAGACGCCTGTCTGGTTTCGAAGCCGCGTCAGACCAAAGTATCGTCACACAACCAGGAGCCTCGCAGGAGAGTTCAGGCGTACGTGAATGCTCACGTTGAGCACCAGGGGGAGTACCGCGCTTATTTTCCAGGAGGTAGCACATCATCAGCCGGTACAAGAAGAACCTACCCCACAGCGTGTATTGTCTGCAGGGGATCTTGTGCATCTCTCGTGAACTGCCAAGGATTTCGTGAGCTGTCGTACGATGGACGGTGGGCAATCACACGTGAAGCCAAGATGTGCCGGAAATGTCTGAAGCGCCACAGAGGGGGATGTGTGTCCAGGAACTGCGGAGTCAACGGATGCACATTGCACATGCAAACATCACCCATTGCTGCACAAGCAGCTAAATCCAGAGTCCGCGCCCATGCAGCCAAACGCAGAGTCCGCGCCCATCCAGACTGGAGACAACGTGCAACGGGAAGAGCGGTCCTGCCACACTCACTTGTCCGGGTCCAGCGCTGTCCTGTTTCGCTATGTTCCAGTCGTGGTGTATGGGAACGGGATTGTAATCCATTGCTACGCTTTCTTGGATGACGGATCCTCGCTGACACTTATGGACCAAGATCTTGCGGATGAACTAAACCTGGCTGGAAAATCTTGTCCATTGAGTCTCAAATGGACTGGAGACACACATCGTGTTGAAGATAATAGCAAGATTGTCAGCTTCAAAGTGTCCGGCCTGACGGGAGAACGCTTTCACATAGGAGACGTGCGAACAGTGAGCGGACTGAAACTACCGTCTCAGACACTCGACGTGAAACAACTTCAGGCTGAAAACTCCTATCTGCGAGGGATTCCCCTGGAGTCGTATCACAGTATCCAACCTCGTCTACTTATCGGTGTGCAACATGCAAACATTACACTTGTCAGGGAAAGTCGAGAAGGCAAGCCTGGTCAGCCGATTGCTGTTAAGACCGATTTAGGGTGGACGATCTACAGTGGAGCGTCGACTGGGGAAGCGCTTAGCATGATACACTACACTTATCACATTACCTCTTGTGACCAAAAGACAGAATCGAACGCTGGAGAGGAGCTTGAACGCGCCGTGCAATACCCGAATAACGAACCGAAGGCAACCACCTGTACGCGTTCTCCTGCGGGTGATGGCCCATCTGTGGATTCATCAGTCAGATCATCGACTCGACTGTTCGCACACGGTAATATCGACCTTTTGAAAAAAAAAAAAAAGGAAGTGGCTATAGGGAGTAGAGTTGAGAAGAGATGGGGGGGTCCTCTGTTTTGTCTTTCTATCCTCGGGGTGTACTTATTATTAGCTAGCTCTTTAGCTTCAAACTTGTGCAGCGATGGTCATTGGGAAACCAACTTCGAAGGCATCGATCGAGGGTTAAAGCAGGTGATGCAGGATGTATATCAGCACAAGACGGCTCAGGAGTTTTTGGAGCCCACCATTTCAACCTGGCATTTCAACCCAACGGCAGCTCCCCGTATGGGGGGGAGCTTGGAACAATTTGCGCAGACCATCAAGCGTACTTTAGCGGATTTACAGTCACCATACCATCCGAAGGAGGAGAAATTTAGTAGTGTCTCGATCGAGGTCGAAGGCATCATCAACGCAATACCGTTCGCCTATGTATCGATCAAGGACAAAGTCGTATCTGCGCTTACACGAAACCACTGGTTGGTGGGCAGTTTCCACGGGATCAAGCTATGGGCCGAACTCAAGCTCAACGCTTTCTCTAGCACTGGAATGGTAAACCGAGACGGGCAGGTGCGTATCGCGGCAATTAGGGTCGTGAAAGGTGTCTACGAGAAGCCAGGAGTTGAGATTTCAGTGATTGAAGTAAGAGCTTAGAAGGAGTTTGCTGACTCAGAGACGGAGTCAGCAAACTAGGGGGGAGTGTCACTGAACAGACCTTCGAAACCGGCATTGAACGCATATCTCAACTGACAGTTCACGAAGATGAGTTAGAAAGCAGATAGACGAGAAAGCGTGAGAAAAGAAAATGTGAGAAGTGAGCTCTTGTAGTTAGGCGGGAAATTGTAGCATAGAAACAAAATAACAACAAACATAGGAAGTGTAATCGAATAGAAAAGTTTGATCAGCTTAGAAATCCTATAACCGTGAAAGTTTAGTAGTGAATCTACGCTGAAAGGTTATACTAAACCTACGAGATCGGGTCGAAGTGTAGATGCAACTCCAACAGCCCAGCAGTACGCGAATCTAACCAATTAGTTAGAAGAATTGAGCCAAGGCTACACTTTTCGGTATTCCGCGGTCAGGAAATACTACATTTCAACTTTTACCAGGCACAGGCAAATAGGTGACTAGCGGTTGCAAATATCAGAATTCTCACAAAGAACGAGGAGAGAAGACTAAACGTAAGATATTCAAAGTAACATAAAATATATCCCAACCTAAGAAATTTGTACCGTAGGAATTTAAAACGCGCCCAACTTCGTGCGAATAAAGGTGTGTTACGAATTTGGAACCTCATCTTTCTCCTTTCACATTGCGATCCGCAAAGACAATAGATTGGAAAATTCTTAAATCAAATGCCTGGTGTTTTCTGGTTCTACAAAAATCGTCATGAGCTTAGTCGATGTTGGAGTAAGAATTTCAAGCTACTTGATACCATTTTTCAGTTATAGATTTCATAAGACCCTACTCTTTTCGTTGATAGAAACCCTAGAAAGGATGAGTCTTCTGATGTTAACTCATTTGTTGGTAACTTTTCGGAAATCGTTCAATCTTTCAATGAAGCGCGCTAAGTTCGAAAAAGAAGATTGAACTGGAATATTGGATAGTTTCATGTCTTATATCCTTGGAATGTGGTCAACTATAAGAGCTCGGACGAATCGTACAGATTGTCAAGTCGACTTTTTACACAATCTTTTTTTACATATAAACATAAAAAATGCAAAGTGGATGAGTCAACCAATTTCATTATCAGCGTTTTGCATTAAGTTTTCGCTCAAAGCAAGTGCAAACGAACTCATCGTTCGTTTGTTTTGTAAATAATACTGAGAAGACATCCGTTTGTTGATACCTAATGATGTACTGATTCCATCAGCGTCACTTCCGTTAGACCTTAATCAAATGACCTCCTGCTGGATTACTTAAAAGGCATTCGTTGCTGCCTATGTTGTCAGTTTAAAATCAACCGTCCAATAGCCAGGCACAACTGTGCATTAAACATCAGAAAATTAATAATTCGAAAATGCAAGTCCAGGGGGGGTGACAATCTGGTTCTTCTTGCGAACAAGAATCTTTTTCTTTTTTTTCTATCCATTTAGAGAAACGTTTATGGTGTTTTCCTCTCAAAGCAGTACACTGAGTACAGAGTTGAAAAAGTCAAAATTTCAACCAATGAGGAACCAGAATGATGGTTGTGTTAGTGTGCAATCATTCATAATTCTCTAGGATTTGACATCTAGTCCGGTTCCTTGACAGCAAAATGTCAGGTTTGTTATGGGCCCACAAAATCGTGGGCCCGTAATTTTGATGGTTGTCAAAATCAATGACAAAGGATAGGGCTGTCACCCCCCTGTGCAAGTCCAATTTCGGCAAAGGGATGTTCGAATTTTCGCGCGAACGGTGAACGAAGGTGCAAAATCTTTGAGATGGCCGTGAGTGAATTTAAGTTTGGCTGAAAAAAGAGCCGTGAGCCTAGGCGTTTGGATTAAGCTATGCAGAGAAACCCAGCGACTATGAAATGGTAATTGAAAGTGGAGACGTAATAGTTTTCTGTGGTAATAGGATATTAATGCTTCCTCGTTTCAAATTTCATTCAATTATAAAAGAAATTGTTTGAAAAAGTTACCCTTTCCAAAAATTGATCCATTAATCGAAATAAAAACCCCTACAAAATTTCTCTCAAATTGAATAACTCTAAGGCAACCCTCAAAAGCCTTGAAGGGGAAAAGTCGTTAGAAATATAGTGAAAATTCTCAATAAACTGCTTAACTTATTCGGAGAATACTGAAAAATCAAGTTTATTTCCATGGGTGTTTCCATTTTAAAGAATTTCAAGTGAGTTTGTGAAAATTTCCATATAAATTTTGAGCTTGGTTTTGGTATGCCAGGCGTACTGGGTTCGATTCCCGGTATCGACAAGAAAACTTTTGGGTTCGAATCCCATAAGTGACCGACAGGTAAGATGTGTTTCCTCTTATAACTGACTATAAGAACTACAAGAATGTTCAATCAGTTGCCAGCAGGCCAGGTATATACACGACGCCGAAATACCTGTATGTACACTGCCGTCCAAAAGTTCGGGACAACCACTAAAAAACATGCAAATTTTGATCGTTCATATCTCAGCCGTCTTAGGACATATTGCAAATCTTCTGATCTCATCTGAAAGATAATGATAGCTATTTCGGAGGTATTATGCTCAGAAATAATGTTTTTGTTTTGTACCTTAAACTTAACCTAAAGTTAGAACATTTTCAAAAAATTGCACTCAATATTCAATGCCGATCATATCGGGATGGTTTGGACCAAATTCAAAAATTTGAGTTGCATTAGGATCCTTATTCTTTACTTCTCAAAACACAATAAAAAAATTGTGCAAAAATTTAAAAACATACTTTTAATTAATAAAATAGGCACTTATGTTATCGTCCAAACGTTTGGGATCACTCCTTAGTATGGTGTATCGGCCAAAAGTTTGGGATCATGTTATTCTTTAAAAAACAAGCAAATTTATCTCATTCATATTTTTCTCATCTAACATTGTATTGTTGATCAGAAGGGTTCATTTGAAAGCTTAGAAATTGTTATTTTTTTCATAAATTCATTCAAAAATTATATTTTACAGTTATAACCATAAAAAATTCAGAATCACAAGTGTGAACTTTCAAAAAACAATCAATTTAAGTTGAATCGCTTTTAAGATTCAATTTTTACTGTTTGCGTTTACTATTCTTGTAAAGTAATGTGCAAAGAAAAAAAAACCTTAACTATAAGCTCTGCATTTTTGCTTACACGTGCATCGAAATTAATTAAAATGGTCAATTAAGTTGTTACACATATTCTAATTTCAACGTCATTAAATTGTTTTATTGATTTAGCCTTGGCATAGGTTTCATCGTCCATCAGAAGACACCCGTCGAAATTGGTCAGCATCTGGTCGTATAGCTTCAGAGCACGGATTTTGGCCACACTATTCTGTTTTATGGTCCGATTTGGCTGTTTGCTAGCTCGATACGACTTGATTCCTTTTCGGAGTCGAATGCTACTTCAGCACCGAATTTTCTGGCCAAATCACGGTCCGACAGATTGCAATTCCTCTTAATCGTATTCAAAATCTTACCACGCAGTTTCCGGTCGACAGTTCCATTCCGACGATTGGTTTGAGGATTTTCCAAAAAACAGGGCACAATGTTTTTCCTTCTTTCGGCTTAATACCATGTTAATTGTTTACAAAGTACAATCGATTTGCGGAATGTCAAAAATACTTATGTACGTGAAGCTGACAAAATTCCCGACACGTGGGCACTAAGAACTTCCAAATCCGTTCACCAGGAGCGCCACAATTCTTGGAGCAATAGTTTGCTCCAATTCTTAATGAAGCAACTTTTACGGTATTTGGTCCCGAGTTCAGACATTTTTTTCGCAACATGGGTGTTCGAGTCATGCCGAGAGACAATGCCATTTTTCAGCTGTTTTCCCACTTTAATTTTTAACTTTCATCCCAAAATTTCATCATACGTTGAGGAGTTCCATTTTCCACAAAATTGTCAAGGCCATTCTCTAGGTCGCAGTAAAAAACAATAATGATTTTATTCACACAATTATACTTTCTTTAGAATAAATAATCTTTCATTTGAGTGGTCGGTTTTATTTTTATTCGTATAAACTTCCAAACGTTCGTTTGTCATATTGTATCATCAAAATCGTGTACGATGATAACGAAGCAGTCAACTGGAATTAGAGAAAAAAACAGTGTGTGTTGGTACATAGGTTCCAAATCTTACAAAAAAAAAGATTTTTATTCTCAACAATGCTCAGTTTTCTCAAACAGTTTTAGACTTCATTTATGGCCTAATGAAGTCTTTCACTTGATAGGCTAAGGAAGGGATTGGGATAATATGTACGGAGCTATTGCCATTACCGTCCCAAGTAGCGTCAAATCCATCGGTTCTATTCCATTTGCCACCAGAAAACCACTCGATATAAGCAATTGTTTAGAGAAACGATTAGCCTGAAATATATTATTAGGAAATTTTTATAAAAAATCTCCATACTATTCTGCCTAATTTGAATATGTCCGTTTACCGCTTCAAATAAAGGGGCACTGTTCACACCGCTTAGGTTGAGTTTCATTTTAGTCAACTGAGGAATTTAAGAAAAAATGATTTAGAAAAAATATTCAGGAAGATCACAACTTTTAGCCTCACCTCACAATGCATCAAATGTACTGGCAGTACGAAGAGCAAAATTTGACTCAACAACAGTGCGAACCATAAGAGAATGTACACGAAATAGACAACATCATCAAAAGAATGGGTGGAATGTTCGAAAAACTGATACATTTCCAAAAGCTCCAGACTGGCAGCCGAGATCACACTCAACGTTGTACCGATGATGACCAAACCGAAAACTTGATTCAGTTGATGAAATAAAATGCTGACCGTTGATATTTTGGTTCGCAGAATGTCCAAAATGAACGATTGTTCATCTGAACTTGAGTTGTATTTCTTTTCAACAATACCAACGATAATTGAGTTAGTGCATTTACAAACGCCTAAAGTTATAGTGGCACAATACGCAAATTGCGAGAGAAATATTGTAATAAACCAATTCGGGAGAAGTATTGAAACTGTAGCATACACGTTCTCGATCATTGTTAGTGGAGAATTGAATTGAAACAATATTGATACTAAAATAATGAAAATGGAGCTTACTAAAACATATTTGTATTGTTGCTTTGCACTTTCGAAAACGTATCGAATTTCTTTGTGATCAAACCCCTGAAGCAGATTGAAAATTGTTTTGAAAATTTGCTCATACCGAGTGAAGCTCAACTGCCCAGCTCTGAAAACGAACGTGATGTTAATCACTATGAATGCAAACTTAAGATCGACTAACAGTAATGTGTAAACTGAAAATGAAATTGAATGAACAGTAATATAGGCTTGATAAATACTCCATAGAACAGAGCAATAAATCATCAGCATCCAGAGAATGCGAACTCCTCGAATAAATGTCACTAGTCGGCTTGATTTTCGAAGTGGAAATATCAGAGGTTCGATTGGATAGGGAGATACGCAAAAAATTTGCCCAATTTTGAAAACAGATTTTGTGTACTCCAGAATCAAATTACTCAAAACCACTGGCTCTTCGGGGTCGATAAAGAACATTTTGTCTGGCCGTTTGTTGAGTTACTGAGAGATGATATCATAATCGACGGCTTTAAATTACATGCAGCTGAATTCCTCTGGGAAAAATTTAAATAATTCTATGGTTCGGCCAATGCACACAGTACAATATTAATATATCGTTTAGTTTAGTTTGCACCCTTCTGTTACAGTTTATTAGGCTCAAGGGTTTAGACATGGTTGATTCAGTTTTTGGGACTTGGGAATAAGCACCGAATAAAATTTCAATACTAAAATATTAAAGGCAGCAAAAAATACATAAACGTACTCAACTGGACCATCATTAGAAGAACAAAAAACACGATTAAAAAAGCCCTAACAACCCCCAATTCTCTTAAAAAGGGTTTATAGAACCTTAAATCAGCTCTCGTTTTGGTCTGAAGAAAATGCTAAATCAGCTTAAAATTTAAAGGGTGATACGGTCAAAATTTGGTCAAAATTTTTTAAGTTTAATTAGTATAAAATTCAGGAAAAAATATTCAGTTAGGCTTCCGCTTTTCCAAATCCGAATTGCCGGGCCTTACGCTTAACCCCTGCCATTAGATTTTGTACAGCCACCTTGTCCACCTTCTTCGCCGCAGAAAGCCAGTTTGCCTTGAACTGCTGCTCGTCCTTAGCAGTTTTTTGGTCTTCTTTAGGTTCCGCTTGACAATAGCCCAGTATTTCTCAATTGGGCGGAGCTCTGGCGTGTAGGGAGGGATCTTGTCCTTGGGAACCACCTGCACGTTGTTGGCGGCGTACCACTCCATGGTCTTTTTACCGTAATGACAAGATGCCAAATCCGGCCAAAACAGTACGGAACAACCGTGTTTCTTCAGGAAAGGCAGCAGACGTTTATTCAAACACTCTTTCACGTAAATTTCTTGGTTGACAGCCCCGGAAGCTATGAAAATGCTGCTTTTCAAGCCACAGGTACAGATGGCTTGCCAAACCAGATATTTCTTCGCGAATGCGCTTGAACATATCTGCTACCTTTCCCCTTCCTTTTGCCGTATAAAACTCCTGTCCCGGAAGCTGCTTGTAGTCGGGTTTGACGTAGGTTTCGTCGTCCATTACCACGCAGTCAAACTTCGTCAGCATCGTCGTGTACAGCCTCTGGGATCGCGCTTTGGCCGTCGTATTTTGTTTATCATCGCGATTTGAAGTCACTACCTTCTTGTAAGTCTATAGTCCGGCTCGTTTTTTGGCTCGATGCACGGTTGTAGACGATACACCCAGCTTATTTGCGGCATCTCGGAGAGAAAGGTTAGGGTTTCGCTAGAAACTACCGGCAACTCTCTTTTGTCTCAGCGGCTTCCGGTTTACGATTTCCCCCCCCCCCCCCCCCTACACCTTCCGATCCAGACTTCCTGGCTGTCGACAAACGTTCCCCAAACACTTTAATTACATTTGTAACGGTTGATTTCGCAACTTTTAGCGATTTTGCCAGCTTTGGTGCGAGTAGCTCGGATTTTCGCGATGCGCGAGCAAAATTGTGATACGCTGCTCTTTTTCCTTGGACGGCATTTTGACAACTGAAGAGTGAATTCCAAAATCAAAATAGGAGCAACATTCTACACACACACACCTTCAAAATGAGGGGTGTTCCAATTTTTTAAATGCAAAATTGAAAGAAATACGTCAAGTTGATACTGACCAAATTCCCCCTTTAAGTTGTTAAGTGGACCTCGAAGTTCATTTCAGTGTTATCCGGATTTGCCCAGATATCTATATATAGGGTAAGTTGCCCTACTTTGGACCCTTTAAGCGGTGGTTTTTTAATAATCATATTTTTCTTATAAACGAACGGGAGGTTTATATCTTTAAGAATATTCATTTATAGCTTAAGATAGGGTTGCCATCCGTCCCGCAAAAGCGGGACATGACCCGCTTTTATCGTGAATGTCCCGCTGTCCCGCTTTTTCTTCAAAATGTCCCGCTTTTTTCGGAATCCTTTTACAATGATAACTGACTTACACGGAATTTTGTGATTAACAGAAAATCTTTCAAATACGTCTTTTTTCAAAACAAGCAGCACTTTCCGTAGCTTATATAAGACAACAATGAATCACTCTAATGTTCTTAGCATGGAAGTAAGATTCCGATTCAGTTAAGTGTTTTTGGAGCACTTTCAACCAATATAAGGAGAAAATATTGTTTAAGTTCCTTCAAATAATTAAAAGTTAAAGTCATTATAGAGATTTTTTTTCGCCGGAATCTTAATTAAATTGCTTTATATTTTACACTACTTTTTTCGATTCAATGGTCCCAAGTATATGAAGATAGAAGTTTTCTTGAGTTTTCAAATTTTTGAACAAATCACCAAACATACTTATTTTTGTACATGTTACACAAAGGTTTATTACCCGATATCAAAGCCGCCGACTCGAAATATTTTCTCTCCAATATCGTGTCAATTCGCGAGAACCGTGAAAAATGACGGTGCGTATGACAAAAAACCGTGTAAATAAAAGTCATGTAAGGAAAACTGTGCAAAATCAATCCGCGTAACAAAAACTGAGTGTACTTGCTATGAACAACTTTGGCTGATGGTGTAAGTATAAGTTTGGATGCACAATTTAGATTTTTTAAGAGTTTCCTAAATGTTTCTGGTTTCTTTCATTGGACCTAGAACTAAATTTCATTTAAAAAGTTTGATTTTTCGAAAATAAATAAAGGAATACATTAAGATGTGATCTTCAATCCCCTTTACAAATTTTCCTGGTTTTCCTTAGATTTTCTTCTATTTAAGGAAAAATAAGTAGTATGGTTGATATTCTTCACAATGAAATTATTTCCCCTTTAAACTTTAGCTGGGACAGTAAAAAAGCGCGTTTTTTTTATTCACTCTAACTTCTGAAAACGCGCCCCACTAATTGAGCTGTCTGATTTACCACTGATGAGGTGATAAATTTTTAAAAACGTTGAAAATTTTATCAGAAAGACTTTTTATGGCAAAAAGTGGTATGGTACGATTCAGGAAGAATTAGAGTTCATTGTGTGCAAAGAGTAGGGTTTCCATCCGTCCCGCAAAAGCGGGACATGTCCCGCTTTTTTGTCGAATGTCCCGCCGTCCCGCTTTTTCCTTAAAATGTCCCGCTTTTTTTTAAGGAAAACTTTTATAAAGTTTACTGATTAAAACTGGAAAAAATCAAACTTTATCCTCAATTTCAATAAAATTCATTGGTTCAACACAAAATATCCCTAAAGATACAGTAAGATTCTGATTCAGTTAAGCTTTTTTGGAGCACGTTCAACCAATGCAATAGTATAACTTTGAAAATAATATTGTTTAAGTACCTTCCAAATGATTATAGTTCGTAAATAAATCGTAGTTAAATTGCCTTTTATCATACACCACCTTTTTTGACTCAGTTATCCATAGTATACAATGATGAAAGTTTACCCCCCTCTTACTAACCCAAAGTTAGGAAAAATACTCCCGGCACATAAAAACTTTATAAGTAAAATGCCTAATAAAACCTTTTGTAAATAAAAAAAAACAATGATGAAAGTTTTCTTGAGCTTTCAAATTTTTAAAACAAATTTGAAATATATTTGTTACTGCATAAAAAGGTTTTTAACGTTTAAGCTGTTTCTATGTAGGACTTATATAACACTCTCAAATAACGTGTTAATTAGCGAGAACCGTGGAAAATAACCGGCATAAAACCGTGTAAATCAGAGTCATGTAAGTTAAACTAAGAAAAATCAATGCGCGTTAAAAAGACCTTTGTATACTTTCTATGAATAACTTCGACTGATGGTAAACGTCTAAGTTTGGCAATACAATCAAGCTTTTTTAAGAGTTTCTAAAATGTCCCGCTTTTTTCGGCTTTGTCCCGCTTTTTTGTCCTGAAATGTCCCGCTTTTTTCTGAAAGTATCTGGTAAGCCTAGCATAGAGGTATCTTTATCCTATGCTAGCAAAATGAGTAATTTATAATTTTCGGCAATTTAGGACTAAAGTAGGCTCTATGTCCAAAGAAGGAGCACTCACCCTATAAAAAGCAATTTCTGCATGTTTGTTTGTTTGTTTGTCCTCTATAGACTCAGCCGAAATTCGGCATGGATGCTCATTAGAACCAGGAAGGATGAAAAATGTTTTCAGATTTTCGGATGACCCCTTCTGAAGGGGGTCGTCCATACAAGACAAATAATGTTTTCGCGATATTGACGTTATTTTTCGTTGTATTGTGTAGAAAATTTGCACATGAGAGTTTTAAAAGACGAGCAATCGATTTCAGGTGTTTAAATTTGTGTGGAGGGTCAGCCAAAGGGGTCGTCTATTTTAACTGTTCGCTATTTTTGCGATATTGACGTTATTATACATCGTATTCAGATGAAAATTGGTACACGATAGTTTTGAGGGACGTGCAATCGATTAGAGGTATCAATTTTAGTATAAGGGGCCGGCAAAAGGGGTCGTCCATATTAGCTTTTCAATAGCTTAGTGATAATGACGTTTTTATACATTGGATTGGGAAAAAAAATTTGCTCTTAGGAGTTATTAGGGACAAACAATTGATTTCAATTATCCAAATTAAAGTAAGGGGCCAGCGAAAAGGGTCGTCCATATTAACTTTTCAATATCTTAGTGATAATGACATTTTATACATCGGATTGGGATCAGATGTCAAAAGTTTTGCCAGGAATCGACGAAAGGGGTCGTTCATAATAACTATTGTTTTACTGTTTTTAGCAATATTGACGTTATTATGCAATCGATTGCTTTGAAAATTTACACACGGGATTTTTGAGGGATTGATTTCAGATATCAAAGATTGTATAAGAGGCCACCGAAAGGGGTTTAACTTTTTAGCAATAATTGCGTTGTTATGCAACGATCGAGTTGAAATTCATACACGGGGGTTTTTTTGGACGGACAATTGATTCATGATTTCAAATTTCGCAGCAGACGACAGAAAAATTGATCGTTAATGTTTTTGCAATTATTACCTAAAAATGAATTCGGAAGTGCATCTGAAAAATCTTTTTCAATTGACTTTCATATAAACTGTTCATGACATATTCCATGTTGAAAACGAAACGGAGTTCGTATGGGATCAGCTAGTTCTTATATAAAAATGGAGGCGTTTTCTTTGTAACACCATCACGTATAAACGGACGGTCAGAATGAAGTGAAATTTGGTATCCGAGGAATTTTCGGGTGATGGTTTGTATAATAGTTTCAAGTATCTTATTTTTTATGGAAGGGGGGCCAAACAAAATAAATTTAAAATTGGACACAACTTGAACAATTTCAAGATGATGTTCATAAAAATTGATTCACGAGCACGAAGAAGTTAAGGACGTGTAGATGAAGTTAAACAATTATAACGATTAATTTAGTAAAGGTAAAACGAAGTTCTTTTGCACTCGGAGTTGGAACATTGCGAGGGGGGTTAATAAAAAATAATGCGAAAAACAAATAAGTTGGAATAAATTGCACGAAAGCTTGTATGCAACACAGCTGTATAATATATGTTGGGTCAATGTCCAATTTTTCACCTGTGACGTTAACCTCCACTAACTGATCACTTCGGGTCACGGTTTAATGATTGGAATGCTTTCCGGGTCAATATAGGGGGAAACACAATTCGCTCTTCTTCAACTATTTATTGGAGAAACAATTTTCTTATACGAAAAACTCTTTATTTGAAGGAAGAAAGATGTACTCTATTTGCTGGCTGTATTTCGAATGAAACAATCTATGTAAAACAGTCCTAAGGAAAACTCCTGTGCTAGTAATACTTGCGCTAGTGTAGTTATTAAGGTTGGGAGATACTAACAAACCTAATTCTTACCTAACGTTACCTACGTTACGGAACAATATATCATTGCACAAAACCAATAAATTAAGTAATTTTTTGTATATATGTATGTATGAAAATCCACCAGTGGCTGATAGGTCTCTCGACCCGAGGTGGTACGGGAAGTTTCGATCGCATATTCAAATATTGTTCATGCTTAACTCATCAACAATAATTGCAGCACAACCAAGGGGTTCGTTACCACTGGCTTGGGACAGGTTGGACTCATCTTACTCCCTTCAAACTGTTCGAAACAAATAAAGAATCTTGAAAAGGTACCTAAGTAACCTACTCATGATTCTAAATTTGTCGAGATAATCCGGCTGACTTGAACCCACAATCCATTGTATATCCGTCTTCCGATTGTTTGATGTCCTGTCCAACCCCCCGCTGAACCCCATAATACAGTTAAGCTATTTTGAACATATGAAAATATATAGTAACACTTTTTACATCTTACCTCTTTTTCATTTGAAAAGGATACTTGTCTTTACACTATAAAATTTTCCGAGAATATTTAAAAAGCAGGAATGGGTAATTCTGCAGCCAAATCCGTAAGTTGTCAACAATCGCTCTTCTTGCACTTACTGGGGGTTGACCAAAGTGTGAAAGGGTTTGAAACAACGGCTAGTGACCAACAACACCCACCTTGCGAGCAACAGCAATCGCCCAGCAACATTTGGGACCCTTAAAAGTTCCACGAGGTCCACGAGCAATCGCCCAGCAACATTTGGGACCCTTAAAAGTTCCACGAGGTCCAAAATTGAAGGTTCGGCACCGCCATTGCCACCGGTACACCACGTGCGATACGCGGGCCCTAAGACATCCCGCAGCAGCAGTTCCTATTGGCCGGCCTCCTCATCGAGTACACACTACACGGTGTTTTGGATTTCTTGATTAGTGTCACCCCTCGTCAAAGCCGATACGAGGTTCTTCGTAACATCTGCTCTGCTAGCCAACCAAAAGCGGCCGCATGAGGCACAGTCTCACCAAAATCCCCGTGGCTTGACCAGGTATTCGAGGGTTGTTGTAGCTGGCCCTTCTGGTCAGCTAATAATAAACTGACCTGTTGCAAAGCTTTGATTTTACTTCCCGCAGCATTGCTGATACTGATTGCATTGGTTGCAGAGGACACTACTGGCTGCTGTTGACTTCGTGGCAATCGTTCAGGGCGTGCTTGAAAACACACTGAGAATCTCCAACATCTGAAACAAATTTTCAGCAGAAATAACAATAAAAAATGATTTTTTCTCCAGGAGTTAAAATTGGCAGCGAAAAAAAATCACACCCGTCGTCCACGGCCGCAGCCTACTCCTCCCAAAAAATTAAGTAATTTTTTTTATCGAAAGATTCATTAGAATCAAGAATACAAAAGGTGGAATAACTTCCATCTTGCACAATTTTTTTATTTGGTTTGAAATCTTTGAGATATATGATTTTTTTTCGAAATTTACGTAAAATAATTCAAACTTTTATTTATTTTTTCCTTCGAGTTTTTTGGAAATTTTGAAGGGTGTAGAAAGGGGGAGGGGGGGGGGGGGGGTGACAAAAGAAGAAATTGATGTTTGTTCCAGCCTTAATTACGATTTAAAATCTTTAAAAGAGTCACTGTAATAATTGGTATTGCAACACAATTTCATTTGAGCTTGGTTTGGTCGGTCAAGAGTTTATACATTTCGTTTTTCAAGGACTTTCAGTACACTTAGGTAATAAATTATTTAAAAAGTTTATCCTAACAAATATTTCTAAACATAATGAAACAAAAGATTTGCTCTTGAGCACAAAATGCATATTGAATTTGAATTCTAAATCACCGGCAGCAAGCGATGGTAGCTGCGTTGTAGAAAGCAAGCAATGTAATATTTTCTTCTTTCTGTGTTGAAAATTTGAAACTGATCTAACATATTCCATGTTTTGTAAAGTAACAATGGCGAAAATACCACCAAATTTTGATTTTAAATCTACAAAAAGCCCTTTGCATATTAGTTCTATCTGTGTCAAAAGGCAAAATATTGTTCATTGCATCAAAATGCATCAGTGCATATTGCATCAAAATGCATCAGTGCATATCTATATATATATATAAAAAGCAATTATCTGTATGTTTGTTTGTTTGTTTGTTTGTTTGTTTGTCCTCTATAGACTCAGCCGTCTTAAGAGCTAGAGATCTGAAATTTGGCATGGATGCTCATTAGGACCAGGAATGATGAAAAATGTTTTTAGATTTTTGGACGACCCCTTCTGAAGGGGGTCGTCCATACAAGACAAATATTGTTTTCACGTTATTGACGTTATTTTCCGTCGGATTGTGATGAAAATTTGCACATGAGTGTTTTGAGAGACGAGAGATCGATTTCAGATGTCAAATTATGTGTAAGGGATCGTCCAAAGGGGTCGTCCATATTAACTGTTCGCTGTTTTTGCGATATTGACGTTATTATACATCGTATTCAGATGAAAATTGGTACACGATAGTTTTGAGTGACGTGCAATCGATTTGAGGTATCAAATTCAATGTAAGGGGCCGTCAAAAGGGGTCATCCATATCAACTTTTCAATATCTTAGTGATATTGACGTTTTTATACATCGGATTGGGATGAAAATTTGCACGTAGGAGTTATTAGGGACAAAAAACTGATTTCACTTATCCAAACTAAAATCAGGGGTCGGCCAAAGGGGTCGTCCATATTAACTATTCACTGTTGATGCGATATTGTCGTTATTATACATCGGATTCAGATGAAAATTGGTACACGAGAGTTTTGAGAGACGAGCAATGGATTTCAGGTATTAAATTCAGTGTACGGTGCCGGCAAAGGGGGTCGTCCATATTAACCTTTTAATATAATTGCTATATCGTTGATATTATACATCGGATTGGGATGAAAATTTGCACACGGTAGTTTTCAGGGACAGGCAATCGATATCAAATGTCAAATATTTTGCCAGGGGTCGACGAAAGGGGTCGTCCATATAGATTAATTGTTCACGGTTTTTTTTGCAATATTGACGTTATTATGCAACAGATTGCTTTGAAAATTGGCACACGGGAGTTTTGAGGGAAGGGCAATCGATTTCAGATATTGTATAAGAAGCCACCGAAAAGGGTTTAACTTTTTGGCAATAATTGCGTTGCTATGCAACTATCGAGTCGACATTTATACACGGGTTTTTTTTTGGCACGGTCAATTGATTCCTGATTTCAAATTTAGTAGCAGACGACAGACAAAATGAACGTCCAATATTTTTGCAATTATTACTTAACAGTGAATTCAAAAGTGCATCTGGAAAATGCTTGGCAATTGACTTTCATGCAAACTGTTCATGACATATTCCAAGTTGAAAGCGAAACGGAGTTCGTATGGGATCAGCTAGTTATTCTCATAATTTTAATGCTTGTAAATTTTTAGAAAAATGTAAAATGTGAAAAACTTACCTTGACACCTACC
The DNA here is from genome assembly GCF_029784155.1 of Uranotaenia lowii. NCBI lineage: Eukaryota > Metazoa > Arthropoda > Insecta > Diptera > Culicidae > Uranotaenia > Uranotaenia lowii. Next base: position 114,486,884 of record NC_073693.1, read on the forward strand.
TACAAATGACAAACATGGCTTACATTTAAAGTTTCTTCCTGTTCACGAGTTTTTTTCCTTGATGGTGAAGGATGCCGGATTGATTCGAAAGACTAAATTTGGATTGAGGTCTTTATTGCTTGACGTATAGGAAGAATCTGTACTAACAACCAGTGATGGTAAATTTCGCCCGTCACGCTTGACCCGACTTGTTTTGTTACATCAAACGACTGGCACTGTTCTCAATTGACGGAGCCTCACTACTCGCATGACGGATAAAGCACGACAACAATCAACATTTCTCCATCATCGACTGGCGAAGCTCCTATACCCAGTAAGCGCGTCCTCTCAAAAATCGACAGAGAATTCAAAAAATTGAGTACTGGGTATCCCGACTTAGGAAAAAACGGTTATATTTCGGCGACACTCGCGCATGCCGGAGCCGATATTTCTTCTTATTTGACTTGGGAGCATTTTTCTGAAGAACTTAACTGGGCCGACGGGCGACGGCTGCTCGTTTGATATTATTCATATTCTTACCTCACCGGGTTACTCGTTTCGAATAAACTGTGTCCAAGCAAAGCATTGTCAGTTCCTTTCTATTTTCTATTTTTCAAATATCTTTTTCTATTTTTCAAATATCACTTTTCTATTTTCTATTTTTCAAATATCACTTAACCAGGGCTTTGAACTATTTGTTTTCCATTCAGATCTAGTTAATAATACAACAACAAAAACAATCAATGTAGAACCAGATTCAAATTTATTTGAATAAGATAAGTCCCAACCCAAAAAATTTCAATAAAAAACACACAAAGAATGCTATTTGAAAAATCCTAGAATATTTCAAAATATAAATCTGCGTATGTTCTGGTAAAAATACAAATAACCAATCTGGATAAGAATGTGAATTCTGAATCTTAACTCTGGATACGATTTTTGCTTCAATATAAACTCTAAATGTGAACTATGAATCTGAAACCTGAATTTAATTCTGAATCTGAATCGGAATTCTAAAATCTGAATATGAATTGAATTTGAATTCTAAATCCGAAATCTGAATCAAAAATCTGAAATCTGAAGCTAAATCTGATTTTTAAATCTGAAATCTGAATTTGATACCTGAATCTAAAATCTCAATAATGCCGAATCTGAATCTGTAATCAGACACCGAAATCAGTATCTGAAATCTGAATCTAAAATCTGATAATGCTGAATCTTAAAGCTAAATCTGAAAACTGAATATGAGAATCTGACTTCTGGATTTGAAATTTGAATATGAAATCTGGATTCGAAATCTGAATCTGAAATCTGAAATTTTAAATATAAATCTGAATCAAAATTTTGGAAAATAAATCTGAAATCGGAATCTGAATTCTAAATTTGAAATCTGACACGGAAACCTTCATCTAAAATTTAAATTTGAAAGCTGAATCTGAACTCTGAATCTGAATTCTAAATCTAAATTCTAAATCTTAATTCTGTATCTTAATTCTGAATCTGGATACCTACAATGTTTTGGTTGTTGAATGGTCTTTAAGACTGAGTTGGCCATCCAATAACCAAAACATCAAATAAGAATCACAGTCGATAACTCCGAACAAGAACCTGGATTCTGAATTTGAATTAAAATTCTGTATTTAAGTCAAAAGTTTGATATGTAGAAAGTATGAATCAAAATTCCCTTTTTTGAAGCTTGATTGTATTGTTCTGATTATATCTATTTGCTATTAAACAATTCTCAGTCGGGTATTAAAAATACAAGAAGATTTTGAAAAAGAAATTTGAATTTCAAATTTTAAAATTTGGAAAAAGGAATATAGTATAAAAAAACTAAACTAAACACTGTTGTCCAAAGTTGTCTGAAAACGACGGATTAGTTCAGTAAATATAAATTTAATTGTTTTTACGCGCGAAAAATGTGAAGCATACAAACGAAAAAAAAATGCGGGTAACGGTTTCTGAAAGGATTAATCCAATAAAGCATTAATTTGGGAAATTGCGTTTTGTATGCCCTTTATCCACTGTAACGGAAATTATTCGGCATGCGTCGACAGATCTGAGCCGAACACACACACCACGATAGGAACGCACGAGCACAATTCGGATCGCGCTCTCTTGGGGCAGGCTAAGCATTTCTACTCAGATTTCGTAGTACTCACGCCCGAAACACGCATATGGTGAGTTCCTCTCTACCGATATAATGATGCAAAATCGCCAGAGAGATCGTATCGATTTCTCTGGCGATTTGAGTTACCTATCTGCCGATTCAAGTTTACCGGGTACACAAGGTCAAAATTTCTCCTGAGAGTGACTGGCAAATCTCTTCAGGCTGCTGACGGCAGGTACAACTAATTGAACGACTTGCTGGCAGAGAGCAACAATAGCAATAAAAAACCGAAAACGGTCTTGCTGGCAGAAGCAACAATAATAATAAATTCTTTTCTTTTTCGTCTTCGGTCGTCTTCGGCTTGCTGACAGGAGCAACAACCCAGTAAGCGCGTCCTCTCAGAAATCGACAGAGCATGCAAAAAATTGAGAGTTGAGTCACCGAGCTTAGAATAAAACGGTTAACTTCGGCGACACTCCAAGAACGCAAATATTTTCATTCGGTTTGTCCTGCCGAGATACCTAGAGGCAACAAATACGAATGCGTACATGCGAAATCAGTTTGAATCGTACACTCGCACGGTGTGGTCGCATTTTGTCCCCGTGTCCCGTGTGTGCTTTCAATCGTAGCTGTCGACTTCTCAGGCAGGCGAACACGCGTCTCGGAGGGAAACATACAAACACGATTCGGATTGTGTTCGTGTGTTTCTCTGAAGGGCGTGTCTTAGCTTAATTCGTGGCACTCACCCAAGGCACGCGTATGGTGTGTTCCTCTCTAACGATGTGATGATGCAAAATCGCCAGAGAGATCGTTACGATCCCTCTGGCGATTTGAGTTACCTCTCTGCCGATTCAAATTTACCGGGAATAACGGCGCGTTCGTAAATTGATTTTTTTGGGTGATGCATCAGTCGATTGATTTGTTTGGTAGATGTCAAATCACTTTCCATATGCTTTTGCATACGTTTGTTTGGAATTCACGAACGCCAGCATCGATAAAACAAATCACTTCGATAGAAAAAATCAATTTACGAACACGCCGTAATAATAAATGCGTTTCTTTTTCGTCACCGGTCGTTTGAATGCGATTGCTTGACTAGGTCATTCTTTTAGCTTCAAATGACTGGGGAATGAATGACTGGCAAACGAAGTGACTGGTCGTTAAGGAACAGTCAATTGAGTTTGACGGACCAAGAGGCTTCACAGTCACAGCTTCACGCCTCATGACGATGACTTTTGCCAAGCCTGCTAACCAGAGCCGGATTAAGCCATCGGGGGGCCCGGGGCAATTTTTCTCGGGGGGCCCTATGATTCGATTTTTTTTTTTCAAATGCTATCCTTGAGAATACAAAACATTTTAAACGTGTTAAAGAACTGGAGATGAGTTTAGTATACTGTCTTCAAATAGCCAAGTTGTCTGCGTAGAATATAGTTTCTGGGATTATTGTCTGTCAAATTAAAATTGTAAATTAATCACTTGCAAACGTTGCGGTGGACCTTAAAATTTTTCCGAAAATGAAAGCTTTGATTCGAGCTGCAAAATGCAAAATTCAATTGATATTTTTTTAATACCCTTATCACCAACTAGAATTCTTCGAAAAATAACCAGCTAGATATATTAAGTGATTTTCATTTCATCATTGATCGCCTGGTTTGTGCTTCATCAGGAAATATTCACCAGATGACAATTGGGAAGTCATAAAGGTTTGAAACATAGAATATAAAATAAACTAAATAATAAAATTAAGATTTCATAGAGATACAGATGAAGGAGTTTAATAATTCAAAACTGAAAATCAGGTTATATTTAGAGCCACAGTTCAGTGTCTCAAATCTAAATCCTTATTTGAAATCAAGTTTTGAGAAACTCAATGTGAATTATATTTAAAAAAAAGAGAGATTCTGTAACTTTGAAGAAGCCAAATAAGGAATTACACCAAATATGAATATCAATTCTATATCTTTAAAATACAAAAACCTTTTGATGAGATATTTATAAATATGATTCTCATCACATAAAAACAATTGTTATAAAATTGTCCTTCTAAATGTGACGAAAGTTTCATTCGATGCCCTCAAAGCCAAAAGGGTATAAAAGCAAAAATGGTCGATTTAAAAAAATATGAATAGAATGAGTATAGCACCTTAAACGAAGATCCCGAGTTCTCAAAATTCAGAAAAACCATGAAAATGAACTTCAATAACTGAAGAAACAACATAAGACCTGAAAATCTCAATGAATTGTTTCTGGAAAAAGATAAGATTAAAAACATAGTAATATTCATGGCAAGAGCATCACTCAATGATTTTAGCAACAAAACTATGAGATAGTTTATATTATAATTTGAGAATGATCATTTGAAATTGATATGGTTAATTCAGGATATTTCCTTTTGTTTAATCAGTTGAAAATGTGTCAATACGAATTTAAGTCTAAGACTGAAATTGGGATGGAAATTCGATAAAGAAACTCTGTACTGTCGATTGGTCCAATTTTAGCAACTAAAGTTTGTTTTAAAGAATTTATTTTCATAATTAGGTAGAGAAAAGGATTTCAACCCGGATAGTGCCCGGGTAAAATTTTAAAATTTTTATCAAGCTTCTCTGTACTCTCTTAGCACTGGCTTTGGCAGAATTAGTTGCTATTTTAGTGCAGTAACCATTACTTGGAAAGTTGAAGTTATTATTGTGCTAGACGTTTATATGTTATGAAAATGTGGAGATGTTTTTCTTTATTTTACCTGTTCTGTACAGAATATTCTGACCGACAAGTTGCGATGAAAAAAAAATGAAAATTTTAGATGTTTCGCAACATGTTTTTTTTAATTTAAGTCAAAAAAAATTTTCGAATTCATCTAACATTATTTTTGTCCAAATTTTGGGTTGAAAATTTTGAAATTCAACACAAAGATTTTGATATTCTCAGCCCACAAAATGCGGAAAAACTCCGTCACAGCACAGTAAAAGAAAAACGATTCTAGATATAAATCGAGGGTCCCTTTAGTTGTTATGTTTCAAGTTCATTCCGATTTCCTAGTTTTGATTTCTTTTCATAGATTTGAAGAAATTGAAGAAGTATGATAAAAGTAATGTTAAAACTTTTTTTCCCTCGGGGGGCCCCCCTGAGCCGGGGGGCTCGGGGCAATTGCCCCCTTTGCCACCCCCCCCCCCCTTAATCCGGCCTTGCTGCTAACAACAAAGTATACGGAGTGGCCTGCTTGTTTATTCTTTAAATTATAACCAATGCTATAAATCAGGGATGAGCAACCCGCGGCCCGCGGGCCGCATGTGGCCCGCAAGATCCTTTTGTGCGGCCCGCGAAGCTTTTTCCCAATTTTTAAAGCCTTAACTATTTTCTTGTACACATTGTGAGGAAAATTCAAATGACTTGATCAAATATGCACTTATCTGAATTTTCCCCACAATTATTCTGATTGTTGTCTTATTTCTGGCACTTTAAGCATTTAAATATTATGTTATGTTCAAGGCATAAATGCAACATTGTTTATTGGCATAACATAGTACATATTGGGTTTGTTTTTATTCAGGATACATTTTTCTCAAGTATTTGACTCCTACCACTTTGAAAAGCAAAATCCATTAAAGTGAGTCGGAAGAGCAGCCAAAAATCAGAAGCTACACATTATCAAAGGAATTCCGTTTGTGAAGTCATTATTTTTGTTTCAAGCAAAAAGAAAAAAATTGTATGATATAATAAAATAGCAGATAATATTTTTTATTAAATTATTCTATCCAATTTGGCAAAACGGCTTGTTTTGTTAGCATTCGAATATTAGCAAAAAAAAATTAAACCAAAACCTTGTGAAATATTTTTTTTTATTTCTGAATATTGACGAACATTACGAAAGTAATAAGCTTGGGTGAACGATTTTAGATTTTGTATGAACATGAATCAGCCGGCATTAAAGTTATTAGTTCTTGATGAAAACAATAGATACCTAATAAGCTTGGGTAAACGATTTTAGATTTTGTATGAACATGAATCAGCCGGCATTAAAGTTATTAGTTCTTGATGAAAACAATAGATACCTCAAACTTTTTGATTCGACCCAAAAGGTCTTTGATGATTATCTGTGATGTTTTTTTCAGAAATTTGATAGAAAATTTATAACAAACATCGATAAATTGAGTTATTCCACTTATAATTCGCATTCCACATTACCAAAGTCTTTATAAAGCTTTAGAAATCTTATCCCAATTCTATCTGAATAAAATTAAAAATGATTAAAATCTGGATAAAAAATGTAGTTTTGAAGATAACTGCTTAAAAATATGTGAAATTGAATATTATTCTGTGGTTTCGACAATACAGAACTTCAATTTTAAAAACGGGATTTTACCATTTGTTGGAAAAAATATAGGCTTTGAGGACAAGTTAAAATTGTGGAAAAAAACACAGAAAGTCAATTAGCGATTCAACGTAGAGCACTAAGACGACGGTGATTCCTTCGAATATATTTTTCACACTCTGAGCTATCACTGTGGTAAGCTCCAGAAGATTTATAAATGGAAGTTATGAAAAATAGTACCATCGGTTTTAAGAAGAATGTTTTAATAACGAATGTTTGCCAAGAAGTGCTATTAAAAATTGAGAGAATTTAAAAATGACAAAGATTTAGTTTTGTACCTTTTCAATATCGGGTATTTAAAAAGTTTTGTTGAATTTCTGTTTTTAAACACATGAATTCATTTTACCTTTCCTTTTTCAGATTTGTTTTCGCCAAAAATTTGTAGTTATAAAAAATGAAATGAAGCTCTACTAATTACAAAAAAAAAGTTATTTTAAGAGCGGCCCGCCGACAAGATTTAAAATTTAAATTGGCCCGTTGGTTCAAAAGGTTGCTCACCCCTGCTATAAATCATATCCCTACATAAGCAAAGTTTTCATAAGTTTCGTTCGGTAGTTTCCTCCTCCTCAAAAGCGTACAGTGAACATCCACTTCATCTTGATGGTTCGGAAAAGCGAAAATCACCTCATTTTTGATGTCCTAAAAATTTTCGATCCGCTCCTCTACACCTTCAAACCAGAGTTTCGCTATTCTTCCCAGACGCATTGTAGCATAGTGGAGTGTTTCTGCCGATCGCCAGTGGTATAAAATTTGTAACCTTTCGATTTTTTGTATCCACCGAGTCACTGCAATCAATTCAGGATCAAATTCCGGCAGCAAACTCCTCACATAATCCGGTTGAAGAAACATCGATCTTCCGGCTTCGGCCTGTCAATTCACAGCACCAATGCCTGGAGAGACTGATCCTACAGCTACTACCAACATTTCCGGAACGTTTCGATTTTTATCAAGGACGGGAGTTTCTGCTGGATCCGAATTTGAAAAGGCTGATGAATCCTCCGAAAGACTTTTCTTAGCTGTGGGTTTTCTCGAATGGTCTCTTGTTATAACCATCCTACTTCTGAATCTGCAGGATTGCCAGGGTTAAATAAAACTCTTGATATTAGTTTGACGCGTTTATTGTTGGAAGTCTCGAGTTATTCTGACGCGATAACAAAGGTCAAATTCGCAGCCTCCTGTTCTATATCAAAACTAAGCTAACTTGATCACCTGAAACCCTACAATGGCTAAAACAACTTCTTCCTATCAGGTCCTAGTAAATTTACTTTGTCATTAAAATTAACAATGAAATAATATCAACAACAAACTTACGACACGTAGAACTAGGCTGAACAATTTCCTCTCACAATTGATGGACTTCAGAATTCTAAACCTTAAGAGATAAACATTCAATATTTTTCTTTGCTACCGACATTCGATCACTTACGGTTAGTAAGGCTATTCAATTCATCTGAAAATTCCTCCCGATTAAACGGCACATGCAATATAGGCTTTAAGAAAGAAAATCGGCTGAAGGGGACCAGAGTTATTGATAAAAAACTGGTTTTTCATGTTCCTCCCGAACAAAATGTCTCAAAGTCTCATACAAACTTCAGGCTCGTTAAGCGACCCCTTTCCGTGGTCCGATCTGGCCCAAATTTGGCATGGAATCTTGTACTAGATCTAGTATCAATACAAGCCTGCAGCGCATAACATTCCACAGGTTTTAAATTTTCCATACAAATTTGGGGCACTCTAGTGGACACCTTTTAGTGAGAGAAAAAAAGATTTTAAAATAGATTACCATTTTTGTTTCGAAATTTCCAGAAACAACCTGTTATCGGAGGAGGAAAATTTAACCGACATCATCGCGCTATTTCAAATGTTGGCCGATGCGACCAGCTTCCAGGATTTCGGCAAACTGTTGCCGTTTTTTTTCGGCAATCAAAGCATCTACCTGTATCGCATCGAGCATCTGGATGTCGGAGAGCTGCTAGCTTCCATTCATCCGGAGCCGGAATTTACCGTGCACAGCTTCGATTCGGCCCACAACGATCTGCCCATCCGTCAGGTCATGACCGAACGCGGGGTTTGCTTCACCCTGAATGCTCCCCTTTCGGAGATCCAGGTGGTGGGATCGGAAAGGTTTATTCAACCAACAGGTAACTCTAGACATTTTTTATTACATAAAATTTATTTTTAGGAAGTTCGATGGCCCTCAACTGCAAACACCTGTTGCTTGTGCGTATTCTAAAAACCAGTGCTATGCGAAAATTGACACCTATAAATCGACAATATCGGTAACTAAAGACTCGAACAATTTGACTTTCAATGATTCGTAGAAATGCTGAAAGCTCTATTTTCCAGTACGCCATCCATTCACCCTTTGAGCTTGCCTCAAATGATCTCCAGTTTACACGGCTCGGTTTGACCGAGGAAGTGATTGCCTCGTATGTTGTTCACGAGACTATGTAAGTTATGTCTCACATTGATCATGATCGGAAAATATTTGCTAAACGCCTACTACACAAACTTTTTCATTACAGCTCAAGCGATCGACTTAGAGATTTATCAATCAAGCAACGCAAATGTGTTTTCAACGATGAACTTTCCAAAAATTATAAGGTACACTGTCAGTCATTATATATCATACAACCAGCGAGTAGTCAACTTTGAAAACTGTTTCTATTCCTCTATCCCATCATTTCTTTCCCTCATAGTTTTACAACCACAAACAATGCATCATGAAATGTCGAGCCTACCAGGCGCTGGAAATTTGTCGCTGCATACCGCACTTTTATCCATTCGTTGGTAAGTTCAGGAGGACAAACATTTGAAGTTATTAAACATTCCATACCTGTTGGCTGAATTATTTTCTGAATCTATGTCTATAAAAATTAATTTTGCCTGTTCCCTACACAGAAAAAAAAATTTGACTATTACGCTGCCGTTATAAGCAAGATTGTCCCATGTGGAAAAACGTGCAAACGAGAAAAACGCGATTGAAATATCAGCTATATTTCCAATTTTTCTTTCAAAATATAAATTTACCGACAGTTTTTTCGTAGTAAACAGTTCAAGTTTATCATTTTGGAATGTTTTCTGCCAAAAAAAATTACATTTCCTACAAAAAAAAAAAACAGCAAATTAGAGCCCAAAATGCTCCGTGTGACACTTTTGCGTAGAATCAGAACGCATGGCGGTGCTAGTTCTACGAAAAACTGTCACACGGCTACAATTTTTCTATCATTTGAAAAGCTTGCGTAGTTTATTTTTTTCCAAAAAACTCATGCTAAACCGTAATTTGTGAAATACGTTCCTCTTTGTTTATAAAATGTATAGTTGAGTATAGATCCTGTAAGTAGTGCCGACCGAAAAATGTTTAGTAAAAATTTCTCTAAATAAACCACTCAAGGCCTCTCGCTCCTCCTCTGCCCTTTATTTTAGTGTTCTTTTCAGTGAATAACATTAAATTCAACAGTTTGAACTCATCTTAAGACAATTTTTTTTGATAAAATTAGAATTTTTCATAGAATTTTCTCTAGTGTAACATTCTTGCGTAGAACTATCAACATAGAGACAACCAGCTTGATGAAAATTTCGTACAAGTTCAGAACAAAGTATACTTGTTTGTGTTTTTATTCGAAAGTTAACACTAAAAGAGACCGTTTCCAGCAAAAAAGTGAAAATGACCCAAAAGTCACATGGGACATTCTTGCTTAGAACGGCAATACGTGTCACTGAAAACTGCAACCTTTAAAATAAATCACCTGTAATTAACAAAACCTGTTATTTTAAATTGTTTTCTTTGAAAGTTTACGAAGATTCATTTATTATTACAGCAAATGTCCTGTAAAAAAGTTGTAAACTAAAAATTAAATGTCACGTAATCATGTTTTCGACCTATAAAATTACGCTAAATGTCCTGCTCCTTTTTGTTACAGGACTTTTGCGTAATTTAATAGGAAATAATTTTTGCTGTGTATAGACGCGGAAACTTCTGAACCGATTTCCGTGAAACTTGACAGTTGGGGGCTCTGGAGGCCAGGGAAGGTTTCAGTAATGGTTTGAGACCCTTCCTTCTCACTGAAAGGGGGAAGGGTGCCTCGGAAACAAAAAAAAAGTATATTTTAATAACTCGAGAACCGGTGAAGCAAATAGAACCAAAGTAGACTGGCCAAAAATGTATGAAAGATTATTTTTCGGTGAACATGGATGTGCCATATGCGGTTCGAAAGATCTTAACGAGACGAGTAAAACCAATGGGGTCAAAAAATCTACCGTGGGAGCAAAAGAGTTATGAAGCAAAGAAGTTGTTTTTAGAAGAAAATCATTAAAAATCAGTATCTACATACAAGATTTGGAAATTGGCCAGAATGGACCATTTGATTTTCGGATGTACACGGTTGAGCTGTGTACATCGGAAAAACAAATTTCCCATTCTCCCATCATTAGTTTTCCTCATATGCCTAAATTTATATAAGGCATCATACATTTATTGCCTTTACCATGCAATTTTTTTTATTCGCTCAGATAGAAGAACGCAAAAAAAACCTTAAACTAAATATCCATGGAATCATGTGATTTGCAATTTTCTTTGTTTTCAGATATTTCTATCATGTTTAGTAGATTAACATATCTTGGTCCAAAAAGTGAGAAAAGACCTTTGGCCTTAAGTAACCTTTATAGTAAGAACTTGAAATTATAGTCAAATTCTCCATCGGACTGATCAGTTTTCCAGAAGGCGCTTGAGAAGTGAATGACTTCAATTGGCAATTCTAACCTATCATTTGTAAAATACAACAAGTATTGATGTGGCATGAAATTCTTTTTTAATGATGTTTCGGGCAACGGAAGATTCCTCTTCATTAAGGATTATTTCTTTGCTATTACAAAAAAAAACCAAAGTCGAAGGCAAAAATCATCAATTCAGAATCAGGACAAAATATTCAAATAATACTGTAAAAATAAAAAGCTTATACGTATCTGAAATTTAAATATATTTAAGAATTATAATTTTTTTTTCTTTTCATATAGTTGGTTTATTAGAATTTTTTTAAACTTTACGAAGTACCAGATGTCTAAAGCTAAATTCATTAAAAAATCTAAAGTGCTATTTTCACTTGCGTTTACAAGGAATCCATGATTAGATTGCCAAATTAGCCTAAATCACAGTAAAGATTCTCTTGTACAAATTTATTTCACCCTCAATTTTCCATTATACAAATATAAATTATAAAACTTCAAATTGATGACCTATATTATGAAATAAAAAAATAAAAAATTAGAATTTTGCATCTGATTTTATTTAATTTTGTTAATCAGTAACATCAAACATTCATATTATGGATGAAAGTGAAAAAAATCAATTACAGAGCCCAGTTCAGAGGTGAACCAGCCTGTTGCTGAAAACCTCTTAAATAAAGACAAAAAAAAAAGTACAGAGCCCGTTCGTTTTTGGCAACATTCGATTTTGGCAACATCCGATTTTGGCACATGTGCCAAATAGGGGAGATAAGGGCATAATGGCCACCTCAAGAAGGAAGATAATTTAATCATAGAAAACAGCTATAATTTGTGAGTTACTTCAGACACTAAAAAAAGTCTGTTTCCTAGCGCGCTTGAACTTGAAAAAGTAGATAAAAACGTTTAAAAATGCATTTTAAAATTTTTTACCAAAAGCTGAAAATCAGTTACTGCTAAACAAAGCACCAGAAACATTTTATTATCTCTCCGACACCTTACCAATAGGCTTAAACATCAAATGTAAATTTGTCAAGCTGTAGCTTTATAATTTTGAATTGAAGTTGAATTCGCTGCTAGATTCTATGGCAGAAAATGCTTATAGTGCCCCGATCAATAGCGCTCTATACGCCCCGGGTTAGCAAGATAAAATAAAAACGCGTTTCAAAATTGAAAGTGAAAAATAAAAAAAATTAATTATGGTGAAAATTGAGGAACAATGGAGGTACATCATGGTGCAGTGCTTAATATGCCCCAGGTGCTCATTATGCCCTTATCTCCCCTATTGTTTTCACTATAACAGGACCAATATAATTTAGACAAGCACCATACAACAACAAAAACATTTTTTTTATTATTAAGATCTCAAAAATGACAAACAGAGGAAATTTCAAAAAATTAAAAAACAATCACAAACCAAAGAATGAAAATGATTTAAAAAAAACTGAAAAATAATGAAGAATGTCAAAAATAGCAAATATGACAAAAAACCAAACATTATAAACAAAACAAGAAAAGTGCTAAATGCACCAAAACCTGACAAGAAAATACTGAAAATCGTCGGAAATTGACAAAAAAATACGTTCATGATAATAACAATAGTTTTTTGTAGGTATAAGTGAAAAAAGTTGAGAAAAGAAACAGCTTGATTTTGGCAACACAAAATGTACGGGTGTGTTGCCAAAATCGAACGGGGTCTGTACTGCCAAACAGGGATCGTTTGAAAATGTTCATAGTTAGGGTTGAAATTAAAAAAAATAATACTCAAGATTTCCAATTTCTTGTTCATGCACAAAAACACGACAGATTCCAGTAACAATAAATCAAAAGAAGAGATTGTGTGTTATAACTTTTGCGTTCCTTATGAGTTTCAAAGAAAAAAAAAAAGAATAAAAAGTAATAATAAAAGCTTTTTCAATATAAAGGGATTGGTGTTTTGCGATAGATTTAAACCTCTATCGCAAAATTCATCATTAAGTTAAGTAAGTAAGTCTATCGCAAAACGCCAATTCATCCATCCATCTCCAGAACTCAAAATCTACATTCACAATTATACCAAATGAAAACAAAATTCACATTTCCGAGCTGCAAAATATTTGAAAACTGATTTTGACTTATTTAGGGGCCAGAAGCCAATTTGTAATTTTTGTCGATCAACTCTTGTATAACTTTTGAAAATACAAGTTAAAATTTCATTGAAAAAATTTGTGTACTTTATAGCAAAAGTGTAAAATATCAAAAAGATTTAGAAAAAAACTGATATTGACAAAATAATCAATTTTTCTGGGCGAAAAAAATATAGTAAGTATGTTTCTCCGTTTTGTAAAAAACAGGAAATTTTAAAACAAAATCAATCTTACATATTTTTAATGCACAAGTGAAAATGGCCTAGCCTTCAATAAAGGTGTAGAATAAATAAAAATTGTCAGTATCAAATATTTTACTAAACAAACCTTCCTTTTGTGATTTTATCAATAGTTATATCTATGCAATTTAAAAATATGTTAAATGTATTTGTTAAACTCGTTTTATTTTCAGAACAAGATTGTCTAGACAAAATCTGTATCGTTTTTTTTTCAGGAATTGGTCACTTTGTGGCATTCTTCTCTATAATTTTTATTGTTGAATGAATAAAGGATAATGAATGGATTCATAATTTTTTGTTGTTCATGTAGGTTAGTCACTTATCATCAGTTATCATTTATCGATTAACTCTAAACTGATTAATTTTATTACAACTAAACGTCACAAAACTAGAAGTGTTAGACAAAATCTGACAAAAATCGAGATAAGGATGCAAAAATTTTCCAAAAACAGGTCGCCTTCGGAACATCTTTCCGTGATTTTTGATCAACACTACTGGATTTCACGATCTACATCAATTATATGGCAAATTCTGCTTTCAGCTTATCCACTCAATAATGTTGAAATTTTAATTTAAAATCCAGTTTAAGGTTTGAATATTTGAATCTGACAGTTTGGCTGTTTGATTTGCAATTGATTAAAACTTTTTACTAAAAAATAGTATTAACTATCAGAATTAACCCTTCATTTCATGATTTTATCATAAATTAAAATCATAAAAAAATTTGGAATTATGTTCAGGTACATGTACACGAAGAAAAGCGACGATGTTTTACTTTCTTTATGATTCCAGAACGAACCGATTGAAATAAACTTCCACAAGCTTCATACTTCAGAAGCTGATTCTGATAATCTTATTTACAACTAAATTTATATTTAGAGAGTTGATTTTCAATATTAGAATTTGAAGAATCAAATCCAGCATTTTAAACGAGAAATGTGTTTCAAAATTTAAAATAATAATACGAAATTTTCAAATCACAATTCAGTAAAATACACAATGAAAAATTTAATCCCCGTTTGTTATTTGTTAATTAGTTCATCGATCTTATCGATGAAATGTGAAATCCTTTCGATAAATAATAAAACATCAAAGTATTACAATCATAAATTCATAGCAATAATTAAATAACATTTATCTCAAATGTTTGCTTAGTTAGCGACTAGAAACCTGAGACACGTGTCTTGAAAAAGTAACTTTGGACCTTAGACATGAGATATGGAGATGGGACTTCAGACCTGACGTTATTTACTACTCATTTCCAACGTTTCATGTCATTCTTCTCTCGTCTTACGCCTGACTTCTCTGATCTTATGTGTATCGAGGGTCTCATGTCTCAGTTCTCATGTCCCAATTTCCGTTTTAGGGTCTCAGGTCTCAGGTCTCATTTTCTTATCCTCAGGTCACAGATTGCATATCTCATATCTCAAGTATCAGATTTCAGATAACAACACACCAAAAGACTTTTATAGTTTAAGGTATTTTAATTCCAGAGAGTTGGAAAGACGACACGAAATTGTCAAAAGGGTGATGATAAAGGACAGATGATGTAATTTAAAAAAAATGAAGTTCGAGTATCTTAAGCGAGTTGAGACAACCGATTGAGTATTACGAACAAGAAAAATAAACTCATGCGGATTTAAAGAAGGATTCGAGTAGGTTGAAAAGCAATTTGAGAGGACTATTTACACGAACAATAGTTGAAGTTTAAGTAGACTCAGTCTACTAGACTGAGAGAAGAGCTTTAAATTAAAAATAGAGAGCTAGAATAATGTTTTAAAAAGGCCGGTGGGAAAAAAAAATAATTGCATTTAGAAATTTAGATAAATAAATTAAATAGAGAAAATTGTTATTTTCGATCTGGAAAATCATACAATCAAGTGTTCAAGTAAGGTTGAGTTAAATCAAATGCTCGTGGTAGTTTCAAATACAAAATGTAGGAATTCCTGTTTAAACAACTAAGCTTTAAGCATTATTATCTACTGCATACACACAGGCCTTTTTTGCTGTTAAATTCCTGGAAAAAAAGCAGGCCTTTTTCTCTTCTAGTACTACATGGAGAATCTAAGGCAAAGAATGTAAAGTATAAGTTCAGGCGTTTTCTTGTTGAACTTGATGAAAAATTCTGGGAGAGATAAATTATCCTAAAAGGATGAAAATCCTTTGAAAAAACGGATGAAAACTCTTAAAAAAAACGAGGAAAAAATTTTTCTTACACCGAAGTTGATAAAAAAGTGTTAATTTTCAAGACCGCCAAGTTCAGAAAATTTCACCTCTTAGACTTCTTTTTTGCAGGAATTTACCTCTTTTCCCTACACATTAAAGTTATTTTTTCAAAGTAAATACCTATTATTTTTTTACTATCTTCATATCACTTCAGATGGACCAGCTTGCAAGATAGGAGGCCTCATGTGTTTGTCCCGCAATCCCGAGTGGTACGACAAAAGTACCTGCCAATGTATGAAACCTTGCAACGACGTTGTTTTCCTAGCTGTGGCCAGTCGAGCTAGTCAATGGTGAACAAAGTCAGTGCAATGTGGGAATTTTTTTTTTTACTGCAAATTGGTTACTTTCAGGTCCTTCGAGGGAGGAATTCCGTTCAAAGCTAAGAGCTCTATACGGTGGGAAATTGTGCAACCCAAAACGCGATACTATAGGGATGTAGTATTCAGCCTTGAGGATTTATTAGGTAATTTCTCACCGATTGGTTTTGGTTAAGCTTTGTGGTATTACCGGTATAATTGCAATTCTCTTTTACAGCATCATTTGGAGGCGGTATCGGACTATTCATAGGGAAAAATTTGTTCAGTTCAGCTCGTTTGATTGAATTTTGCTTGTTTGAAGCAGCCAAGAAGATACAGCATTACTTTCTCAAATTGTGACTCAAATAAGGAAAACTTATCGAAAAACCTCTGTGTAGGTGAATAAGATACAATCATATAAAGAAAATCAAAAGCTAATGTTAACTTTAACTAGTAGATAATGAAATGCATTTTATTCAATAAGTTAACTGGCTTCTTCGCTTCGATCATTCGTGAGATCGGATAAACTAGCGATAAAGAAATCCCTTCGCATAGTGAGTGGAGCTGCCTTCTGCCGAACCAGATAGTTGATGTTTCCCTTCGCCGTATAGTAATCATCTCCAGTCAGCTTTCGTATGGCAACATTTTTCTGCAGGATTTTATTATAGAACCGAACGCCGGCATCTGCTATCTGGGGACCCAATGCAGCTAGTTTCTTGTCAGCATCGGTTTCGTAATACATTTCGCTCATATCCGCTGCAAATGAGTAGATACCGTAACCGAAAAGACCGCAGATTGTGTACAGCACCATGCGCAGCTAAAATAGTAAGAATATGTATAAGGAATTATTGTCATTTTCTTTTATATTTCAACTCACCGAACGTGGCCTCACATAGAGGTTCATTCTTTGGTTGATCAGACTGGCGATGCTGTAAGTAAACACCCAACCAGTTGTGGGAATAATAGCTTGGAAAAGTCGCTTGTTCGTGTTCATGGTGACAATTTCCCTTGCCATACCAAACACCTGTTCATCCTCGGATAGCACAAGGCATCCTTCCAACAGCTTACCGCCTTCTGAGCTCCAATCTACTTTGTGACCACGAATAATAACATCCTTTTTATCGATATCGTTAACGTGGTCATACTCAAAGTTAACAGGAATTCCAACTAGCCCTCCGTTACGCGATTTTAGCGTTCCAGCGTTGCAAACATCGAAACCGGACACCATGAAAGGGTTCACAAATTTACGTTCGAAATCCGATAGATTCAGCAGATTGACCGCTCGTTCGAATCTTTGAAGAAGCTTTTCGGAAACTTGGCGTTCCTCGCCATTTCTTTATTAAACGTTTATTAAAAATAGAACAAATGTAGCAAAATGGAAACAATCATTACTGTTTTTTAGTGTTTATATATAGGTTTATGTTTAGAAATTTTAAACTGATATCATGCCTTGAAATCGTATGTATTATAAAAATTCAAACTTACTTGTACGCCTGGAAAAGATTCTTATAGTACTGGATTCCGATCGTATGGGTAAGATAGTGTCCGGAAAATATTCCCACGGCCAGAGTAGTGGACCCATAGAACACCAAACGGCGACCAGATTCGGTAAGAAAGTAGGACATCCGACCGGCACGGACCATTTTAAAAGCTAGGATTGATAACCGGCACTTGTACACAGGTATTACTTAACAGCACCAAAAAGTAAACAAAAACAAACCGAACAAAACAAACACACTCGTGAAAGCGGACGCAAATTTTGGGTTGATTGTACCGCAAATTGCAGGAGAAATACCCGATAGGAAAAAGGCACAAAGAACTGTACTATCTTTGTACTACCAAAAAGGTTAAAAGTCGGATCAAGCAACAAAATATTTCTTGTACATCTTTCAAAACCTTTAAAACAGTTTACAAAAAAGAATGCCATAAGAATTCGGTTTAAGCCTGCTAAAAAGAATAAAGCTTGCTAAAATAAAGTATCTTTGTCTTTACTCTTGCACAGATTTCCATAAGAATGACAGCAATTCGGAGTGAAGCCTGTTGCTTTCCCTGTTTAACACATGCAAAAATTGTATACTGCTATCGCCTATCGTATAATGTGCTCAAAAAAAATTAAAATAATGCATTATAATTTAAAACAGTTTGATTGAATCTTTCTTTGTTGTAAATCACAATTTAATTTAGAATTGATTAATGACTCGACATGTTATCACAATTAATTGAAAATTTATGTTCAAAGCAAAGGAAATTGATAAATTAATTTCTGTTGTTCAAAATTGAACGATTTTCTCGCTGAAAACAATACATGGGATTGGAAAAACTGTTGATAATGCCAGCAACACTGCAGGCGTTTAAAACACTTGCATGCAATGCTTGGTCTTCGTATATTATTGAATACAAGTGTTGTCTATACACAGGTGTTTAAATTAAGGTCTGGCATAAAAAATAAAATTAAATCTTCATTACTTCAGGTCAAAAGCATTCATCAGGTTAAATGCTTGAGAAACTATCTAAAATGACTAAAATATCTTAAGTATCAGTTTTTCAAAACAAACTTTGGATGCATAAAGGCCTACTTTTTCTTCCAAATAACAGTGTCGCAAAGTTGTACTTTTTAATACATTTTTCACTCGTGCTGAAGAAATCTACCCTTTGCAACTTGTTGAATAAATTTAACTTTTTTAGGTTTGATCTTCAAGATAATAAATTCCTATTTTTTCTAAAATTCCACTGAGCTCCGTCGTAAAAAAAAAATGTGAACTGTTTTACTCCTAGATTTATGCAACAGCTGGGAGTTTTCGTCGAACCTGGACGGAAAAAAATATTATATTTGCCAATCAGAAATAGGATAGTGGGAACAAGTTATCTTGAAAGCTATAAATTGTAACAAGCTTTTTTTTTTGTTCTATGTACAGTATTCAACCCACAAAGACAGGATGATAGTAGATAATGAAAAAAATTCCATGATTACTTTTTAAATCCGCTTCTTTGATGTGAATTTGGACAATAGCATCTGGACTTAATGAAAGATTTACGACGATCATCAGTCGAAATCGCTTAATAAATGAATAAAACGAAACGAACAAAGGTTTACGGCACTTTATAGCAAAAAAAAACTATTATGTGAACATTCTTTTCATGTTTTTTTCTTTCAAAATAAACTTTTCATAAATTGAGTAGGGGAAAGTCGGGTAAGACTGCCACAAAGGGTAAAACGGACACTTTCAGTATTTCGAAAAATTACAATGTTTAGAAAAAAAAATGTAATAATGGGAATATGTTTTCCTAGGTGTATTAACATTTCGTAATCATTCCTTCTTTTTTTTTCTTTTACTGTACTAGGTACTATTTATTTCCTTTTTATGTTTAGTTTCTCGTTTCTCATCTTTCAAGCGTTCCTCTTCTCATTTATTTCCAATCATCATATTTGATAATTGCCTTAACGAAGTCATCAAATAATACAATCAATGCTATTTCAATTTCTCATCTTGTTATTTCCTGTATACTAATATTTTTTTAATTATTTACTTCTTTTGTTTACCTTCCGCATCTCGTTTCTCATCTTCTATTCTTCTTATCTTCTCATCTGATAATTAATTCTTCAATTTTTGTCTCCAGTCTTTCATCTTCTTATTCAATTATTTTTTTATTTTCAAATCCTGTCATCTTTTCGTCGTTTCATTAACTAGCTTCTTACTATTGTGGCCGAGAGATATTCCTCCGGAGTTTCACTGATTTCATTTGCAGCAGCTATTGATTCACTCAACATTTTTCTGCACTAGCATACGCAATATTTTTCTTACACGCTCATACGCTCTAAACCGGAGTTTTTTTTTCAAACACGTTTCGTAATTATCATCTTTCTTATCTGATTGTTTTTAAACACTTCTTCCTTCTTCTCAACTCCCTTTTTTATAGTCATTTGATTTGCAATTTTTTTTTAATGTTCAAGCTCTTCTTTTCTCAACCCAAAAAAACTTTCTCATTTTACTTTTCATAGGTATCATTCGTCCTATCTCATTTCTTATTTAATCTTATTCTTATGGCTTCAAAACATTTTGTGTTCCAGGATTTTCAAAATTATTCATGATTTTTTTAATTCTTCAACCAGCTCGAAGTACTTTTCATAAACTGCACTTTTTCTTATCAATTTTTCTAACCTAAGTTAAAGAAAACAACATAGCTCTTGTTTTTGATCATCCCCTTGGAATTATTTTGTGCATCCTATCCTATCCCTATTTTCATTCTATCTTTTAATATTTTACAATCCTTTCCTTTTTTTCGGGATTTTAAGCCCAATGGGTTTATTAATCTCAATCCTTTCCTTTTTCGTTTATTTTTTTTTTCATCTTTCGTTATCTCCTTTTCTCATTTTTTCTTGTCATTTTATTTAATCATGACCTTAACTGAGTCATCGAATTAAACTATTTGTATAATCTCAATTTCTTATCTTATTTTCTTTATCTCGGCTTCCTAACCTAGGCCGTCTCATGTTTCAGGATAACAGCTACACTCTTACATCTTTTTTCAATTCTTCAATATTTCAAATAATTAAATTTGTTCATCTTATCAACTAATTATTTCTGCACAACCTCTGTACTTATTTTTCTCAATGATTTATCTTTCGCATTCAGTTCTCATGTTCTATCCTTCTTATCTTCTAGTCTCATTAACATTTCTTCCGTTTTTTCTCCTTATTTCAATCTATTCATTCTCTTCTTATTTGAATCTTTCCATTTCCAAATCCATCTTTTCGTCATTCGATCATTATTCGAAATTTCATCAACGAACTCGTTAGTCATTTCTCATTTTCTTTTCTTTTTGTTTTATCATCGTACTATTCCTTATTTGTCTTATCTCCAAAAACATCACATGTTCCAGGTTTTATCTATCATCTTTATTATCTCTATAATTTTTGATAAATTTTTTTTTCGTTTAATTGTACGCATCTTACTTCTCTCCTTGATATCATTTTATCGAGAAATCTTCCATTTCCTAACTTTTAAAGTTGTCATTAATTAATTTTCCTTTGCTCATATTTTCGTTTCGTTTTATCTTTTCATTTTTATACTTGCCATCCGAAGCAAGTACTTGGCTGCTCAAAGCCGAAAATAAGCTTCTCATTGCTTCTAAGAATCACTCAAGATTCTCCTGTACTTGCCACTCGAAGCAAGTACTCGGCCGCTCGGAGCCGAAAATAAGCCGCTCGAGGCTTCTAAGAATCGCTCAAGATTCTTCTGTACTTGCCGCTCGGAGCAAGTACTCGGCCGCTCGGAGCCGAAAATGAGCCGCTCGAGGCTTCTAAGAATCGCTCAAGATTCTTCTGTACTTGCCGCTCGGAGCAAGTACTCGGCCGCTCGGAGCCGAAAATAAGCCGCTCGAGGCTTCTAAGAATCGCTCAAGATTCTCATGTACTTGCCACTCGGAGCAAGTACTCGGCCGCTCAGGGCCAAAAATAAGCCACTCGAGGCCAGAATCACTCAGATTCTTTGTGACTTTGCCACTCGGAGCAAAATCACCCAGAACCACTCAAAGTTCTGGAATTTCATCACAACTCGAAGCGGTTATTACCGTCAGCTAAACAAATAATCACACACCAAATTTCACATCAAGGTATTGCCAAGTTTTTTCAACTTTGCCAATAGGTCTCAAAATTCCTGGTCATCTTTTATTTCTTTCACACGATACTTACAAAAATGGCTTCCTCAAACACTTCACACGTTGATTATTTATGATTCTAAACAACCTATCACGAAAGCACTTTACACTAAACCGACAGTTACGAATCAATATTTGATCTTAACAAGATCATCTTTTCCCCGGGAGCGTTAACTGCGCCATTGTCGAGTCCGGAGGATTAATTCCTGATCAAACGTTCGGAAATGCTTTCCTCTGTCGCTTACGATCGAACATTTCGTCAACGCAATTCTCTATCAACTGAATTCTATCATCGATTTCGTTCAGAAGCGATAATATTTTTCCGCTCCGATTGCACACACACACAGTCACACGTTCATTTCGTTAAGTTTCGTTTCTTCAATTTCATTTATATAGACGCTCTCTTGTCTCTCACGTCGCATCTGGGAGATTTCTTTTTTTTTTTTTAATAATGTTAGTGAGGACACTGGTTCAATATCAGTTCTACTGATCTGGATTAGCTTCTGATTTCACAGACAACGTACGTCTTCACTGTGAATTATATGAATTATTATTATTAATCACATATCAGTTATTAAATTAATCAAACTCATGTTTTTCTATACTTTCTATACTACATTTCCTATATTCTCTACAAGACCCTTTGTTGATTTGCAGCTAGCAAAGTCTCAGAATAGTAAACAAAACAAAAAAAAACTTCAAGGCAGCACCATGTGATGTTCCCATCTGAACAGCTTGCTGGTCCTGTCGAGACTGAGCCCTGCTCTCGAATATGCTTTCTTTTTATACTCTGTTATACTCTGGCAGTTTACACCGTTTGTCAGGATACCACATCCTCCGCTTGCACAAAATGCTTCTACATTGCATTGAGGCATTTGTTATATCTATTTCTAGCAAATATCCTCTTGAATTAGATCTTTTTGTCTCCGCTTTTTTTTTTTTTAAATATATCTTTATTTGTACCAATTCATCATTACATTTATATTACATTAATACATTAAATTAGGTGTTCAGTTCAATAATGAACTTTCAGAGCCCTATAGTTAAATAATCACTAACATTTATTTATTTGACTTAAATTTGCTGAGCGCAATCAAGCATTTTTATAAAGGAGAACATCCTGTCGTGTAAAAAATATTTTAAACTTAAAACTAAAAACTAAAGCTATCCTAAAATTAAACTAATTGTAGAGAGAGCGAATCTCTGCGATGGAAGACTGCATCGATTTGCCTCTGAAGTTGGAGATTATTTTGTTGGCCATCTCTTCGATAGTTTCAATGCCTGCAATCCGATGAAGATCTTCGGTGCTGTGCCAAGGTGGAAGCCGCAAAATCATTTTCAGAACCTTGTTCTGAATCCTCTGGATGGCCTTCTTCCTCGTCGTGCAGCAGCTAGACCAAATCGGAACTGCATACATTATCGCTGGTCGGAATACCTGTTTGTAGATTAACATCTTATTTCGCAGACACAACCTGGATTTCCTGTTGATGAGAGAATAAAGAGATTTAGTATATTTATTACACTTAGATTGAATATCTTCAATGTGATTTTTAAAAGTAAGATTCCGATCAAGTGTAAGTCCCAAGTACTTCACGTTATCAGACCATTCTAATGAAACCCCATTAAAAGTTATGGAATGATTTTCATTAGGTTTTAAAAAATTTGCTCTTGGCTTATGGGGAAATAAAATAAGTTGAGTTTTGGAAGCGTTAGGAGAAATTTTCCACATTTTCAAGTAATTCAAAAAGGAATTTAAATTTTGTTGCAATCTACTGCGTACCACCCGTAAATTTCGACCTTTGGCTGAAAGCAAAGTATCATCAGCAAATAGTCTTCTACCTTTTCCTTCTGGTACATCAGGAAGATCAGAAGTAAAAATATTGTATAAGATTGGCCCAAGTATACTGCCCTGAGGGACACCAGCTCTAATGGGTGTCCTTTCAGAGCATGCATTTTGATAGCTTACTTGTAAGGTTCGGCTAGTCAAATAATTTTGAATAATTTTGGTGAGATATACAGGAAAATCAAATCGAGCTAATTTAGCTACTAAACCTTTGTGCCAAACACTGTCAAAAGCTTTTTCAATATCAAGAAGAGCAACACCAGTTGAATAACCTTCAGATTTGCTAGCGTTAATCATATTAGTTACACTCAAAAGTTGATGTGTAGTAGAATGTCCATGACGAAAACCAAATTGTTCATCAGGGAAAATAGAATTCTGATTGATGTGAATCATCATTCTATTCAAAATAACTCTCTCAAATAGTTTACTTAAAGAAGGAAGTAAACTAATTGGTCGATAACTTGAAGGCTCTGAAGCACTTTTTCCAGGTTTCAAAATTGGAGTTACTTTGGCATTTTTCCATTTATTGGGAAAATAAGCCAAATGAAAACATTTATTGAAGATTTTAACTAAAAAATTTAAAGTGCTTTCAGGCAACTTTTTAATAAGAATATAGAAAATCCCATCTTCCCCTGGAGCTTTCATATTTTTAAATTTTTTGAAAATCAATTTAATTTCACCAATATTTGTCTCACAAGAACTTTCAAATACATTTTGTTTAGAAAGAATATCATCAAATTCAAGGGAAATTTGAGCATCAATTGGACTTACAACGGTTAAATTAAAATCATGAGCAGACTCAAATTGTTGGGCTAATTTTCGAGCTTTTTCTGCATTAGTTAAAAGAAGTTTATCCCCATCTTTCAAAGTAGGAATTGGCTTCTGGGGCTTTTTCAGAATTTTAGTTAATTTCCAAAATGGCTTTGAGTAGGGTTTTATGTCCTCTACTGCTTTAGCAAAATTTTCATTACGAATGAAATTTAAACGACGTTTGATCTCTTTTTGAAGGTCGCAATAAATTAATTTCAAATAAGGATCCCTAGTACGTTGATATTGGCGTCGACGAATGTTTTTCAGTCGTATCAAAAACTGAAGATCATCATCAATTAAAGGTTGATTAAATTTATGTTTAACTTTGGGTATTGAAGCGGCTTTAGCATTGACTATTGAAGTTGTCAAATTTTCTACAGCCAAATCAATATCTTCTATTGAATTCAGTGGAACGTTTACATCCAAATTACGTTCAATAAAATTCATATATCGCTCCCAGTTAGCCTTTTGAAAGTTAAAAGCTGATTTTAAAGGGTTTTCTATGGGACTTTGGGATAAAGAAAATGTTACTGGAAGGTGGTCTGAATCGAGGTCCGCATGAGTAACTAATTGACTAC
The DNA here is from genome assembly GCF_029784155.1 of Uranotaenia lowii. NCBI lineage: Eukaryota > Metazoa > Arthropoda > Insecta > Diptera > Culicidae > Uranotaenia > Uranotaenia lowii. The sequence goes on from NC_073693.1 coordinate 114,511,840, forward strand.
AATGCTCGCCTAAATCCGTTAGAACCAAATCAATTGTGGAGGGATTTCTAATTGAAGAAAAACAAGTATGCCCATTAGGATATTCAACAGTATAATAACCTGCAGTGCAGTCATTAAACAAAATATTCCCATTTGAATTTGATGAAATATTATTCCAAGATCGGTGTTTTGCATTAAAGTCACCAATAATAAAAAATTTAGATTTATTTCTGGTGAGTTTTTGTAAATCTCCCTTCAAAAAATTTTTCTGTTCACCGCTGCATTGGAAAGGCAAATATGCGGCAACAATTATAATTTTCCCCATAGAAGTTTCTAATTCAATTCCAATTGTTTCTAAGACTTTTGTATTGAAAGAAGGAAGAAGTCTAAATTTGAGACGACTATTGATGACAATAGCTACACCCCCACCTTGTCGATCAAGTCGATCATTTCGTAAAATTTTAAAGAAAGCATTGCTTTTCAAGTTATTGTCTGGCTTTAAAAAAGTTTCAGTGATGGCAGCAATATGTATGTTTTGAGTTTTCAAAAATAAAAAGAATTCATCTTGGTTAGCCAGCAAAGATCTAGCGTTCCAATTCATAATATTTAAACATCTATTTGGATCCATGAGGGAATCGCAAAGTCATAATAATTTTGTTAGCATAATTAAACGAAGTTTGGAAAGCTTCAAACATTGAATTTGCTTTCAACATAAGTTGCATCATTTCCATTAAATTTTGATGCAAAAATTTTAATTTTTCCTCAGTTATCTCACCCAAATCAACAAAATTGTTAGGATCAGAAAATGAAGGAGAAGAACAAGTATTTGAATTTCGGGGATTTTCCCAAGCCTTCGCATGAACGTTGAGACTTGGTTTTTTCCCATTTTTATTAGTTAAACCTGAAGAGGGAAACCCATTTTCAACCACCTCTGAGAACGATAAACAACGAGTCTGGGGCGCAGAATCAGCCCAGGTAACATTAAAATCACTTCGGGTATTACCCAGCCGTGATTCCAATGTAGGCCGAGGCTGACTGCGAACAGGCAGGTTGTTTGCCGGTCTGACGTGTGAAGACGAAAAAGAGGAAGGAGGAGAAGAAACTTTTCTGGAAACTTTGGGATTTTTCCTAGAAGCAACAATTTTTGCCCTAACGGGACAGTCTAGAGAATTCGAGGAATGATTACCTGCGCAATTCGCACACTTAAAAAATTCTGTTTTTGGCTTATCACCAGCAAAAAGGCATTTAGATTTTTCATGATCGAATGAGCCGCAAAACATGCATCTGGCATTCATTCTACAATTTTTAGTGCCATGACAAAAAGCTTGACAACGACGACATTGCGTAATATTTTGAAGAAAATTGGTAGAAGATTTACGAAAAGGTTCGAATTTGACTCGACAATGAAACATAAGACGAGCCTTTTCAAGAATTTGCAAATTATTAACCTGATCCTTTTTAAAATGGATCAAATAAAGTTCAGGAGCAAAACCAACACTACTGGTATTATTCGTGTTGGTTCTTTTCCTCATTTGAATTACTTGAATTGGAGAAAAACCTAACAAAGAATTTAATTCAGCTGTGATCTCATCCGGTGTCTGATCGCCAGTGAGACCACGAAGTACAACTTTAAATGGACGATCACTTCTAGTGTCGTACGTAAAAAATTGGTGTTTTTTATTATTCAAATAATTTAAAACCTTTTGAAAATCATTAAAAGATTCCGCCAATATACGAGCAGTTCCCCTTCGACCGATCTGAAAAGAAATCTTCACATCCTTGACGGAAGTGACGATTTCTTTTCGAAAGGCATTGAAGTCAGGAATCGTGACCGTTATTGGTGGAATCTTTTCGTTTTTAAGAGTATAAGAAGAAGAAGGTTTCTTAGTACTCTTATCAGAATTAAATATGAATATTTCCTCATCACCGATGTTATGAAGGACATCGAATGAATTGGAAATTTCAACTTTTTTGGCAGATGGCCCTGGATTAGGTTCAGCAATCCGTTTTCTCCCGGCCCTTGAGCCGGCCGAAGACTTCCCCATGCTGGAAAGAAAAGAGAAAAATATGAATAAAAGAAAATAAAAATAATTATAGCACTGAAAAGTGCTGATTGAAAAACAGGTAAGGAAAAAATAAATAATGTAAAAATGTTCCTGCAGGTACACAGCAACGATACGATGCTCCGGCGTACGTGTTGACGGCTCAACGGTACAGATGGAAGTGATTTGTCTCCGCTTAATCTATTCATCTGATTTTCGTTATATTCATAATTTAAATAGTTTTCTTATCTCTGAGATTTTCTCACATCTGCAATTCACCTTTCCCTCAAGAGTTGTTATTGTTGAATGTTTTTCCTCCTTTTCAATTGTAGCTTAATGATTATCATTTTTTTTTTCCTACAACAATTTCCTCATTGTTATATCCGTTATCTTTTCCTTCCATATTCTTAATAATATTTTTCTCCAATATCTTTCTCTTCCCATCAACTTTCTCTCCACCATCTATCTCTTCGATTATCCTTCTCTCCAAATTGTCTTTCTCTTTCCATTATCATTCCTCTCTCCTTCTTCCTTTACCCATTATATCCTTTTTCATTATATTTCTTCCAATCATCTTTCCATACCTCATTTTTCTGTCCATCGCCTTTCTTTTCATTTCTTTCTCTACATCTTTCTTCCTCACTAGCGCCTTGGGCTAAACCCGACTGCAAAATTGAACACTGCCTTGAGCTTTTCTCGGACTAGTGTTTCGTTTCTTACATTTGCACCTTGGGCCAATCCCGACTGCAAATATCAACACTGCCTTGAGCTTTTCTCGGACTAGTGTTTTTGTTTCATTAATTTGCGCCTTGGGCTAACCCTGACTGCAAATAATAACACTGCCTTGGGCCTAACCCAGACTAGTGTTTTAATTTTTCCTTTTCAAAATTCACTGCAGAACTTTGCACGCCACATTTTGCGCAACACTTTTCGCACAGATCTATTGCTGTTTTCACAACCGCGTCACAAACACCTCTTAAATCGCATACCCTCTCATATCGCAGCACCCTCTCAGTCTCACTTTTTGCAGCTCTGGCAGCACCTTTTGCACCTCTTGCAGCGTTCCTCGTAACGCCTCCCTAGCTTCTCGCAGCTCCTTTGGTGGCGCCTTTCGTACCCGTACCTCTTACAGCGCCTTCCGAGCTTCTCGCGGCTTATTTTGGAGCGCCTCTCAAATTGCTCGCACCATCAGATCCAAACACTACCCCTTCCTCACAGCAAATCAAGTCCAGACTTCTCTTTCTTCAAAGGGGTAGTGGTCTGGCGGATCGCCAATGTGATATTCCCATCTGAACAGCTTGCTGGTCCTGTCGAGACTGAGCCCTGCTCTCGAATATGCTTTCTTTTTATACTCTGTTATACTCTGGCAGTTTACCCCGTTTGTCAGGATACCACACACCATACGATGTAATTTTCTCTTCTAAGAAAATAGTCCATAACTCCCAACATAATCGGAAATTTCAAGCGTTTTCAACGGTGGAATCTTTATTAAGCTTCTCATTGACCATATGGAGGAAAACCACCGAATATTGGTTGACGAGCTCGAGCAAAAATTGTCTTGAAAAAAAAGTTTCTAGGTCGAGTAAGAAGGACACTTCAAGGTCGGGTAAAACGGACACATAAGTTTTTCCAGATATTTCAAATTTTTTTTAATTTGGTGTCTGCGCCTCTTGTGACGAGTCTTGTTAAGCCAAACAGAGCAGTTTTTCAGTTTTAAGTCGTAGAGGGAAACACTATCTTCCTGTTAAACGAAATTGCGACCCATTTTCGAATATCCTGAATTAATTAAGGTGTGCTGAGTGATTTCGGTCCAGAAATAAAATCTTCGTATCGCTTAAACGCTGTTGATTCTTCCGGAAGTAAACGCAGACCAAACCACTAATGTTTGATAGCAGATGGTGTTTATTAAAAATAATCAGCTTCAAAACTGAAAACGGAGGTTATGTTCAGTTATTACGCTTAGTCAACAATTTTGCGCCACTTACATTTTAGTGTGAAAAGCCTAACTAAGCCTGCGCTTCGCTTCCCGGATTATTGATCGGTTTGCCTGGTGGCCGCACGAATATTAGCCTCCTAATATTAAAACGAATACAATTCAATGATTCTGTCATTAACTTAAAGTTTGCTACTTACGGGAAAGGAGATCGGGAGTTTCGGTTCCTTTTCAGTAGAACTAGGTGAAATGTGCGTCGATTTCGAATGGAGTCCTGGCGAAACTACGTTAAGATACGACAATCAAAATAGGTTTTTGCACTTCCAAAAACATCCTACTTACATCGATTTTCCTGTAAATATCTTGGCGATAAGATGTCACAAACTACAAAAACGCGGATTAAACTTTCACGGGACTTCAACTAGGTAAAACTAATTGCTAATCTAGCTAAGAAACGGCACTGATATATTTGGCGGTAGAAACAAGAGTGAGCCGAGTGAAAAAACGGTTTTGCATCGGCAGCAGCACAGGGTGATTCGTAATTTTTCAACCGGTGACAGCAGGGTTGCTAGTCGCGCCGACATCCTCCCCCGGGTGCATCTCAGCGGTCTCTGAGACTGCACTGTTCTCCGCTACTCACATCCGATCGAGCAAGGTTATGAACTCGCTTCAACACCATTCGTAGTGTCCACCACTGCTGTACAGGCTTGGCCATGGTATCCAAAGCCTATCTCCACATGTCCTCGTACCCAGCCGTTGCGGCTTCTTAGGTCCAGGATCGAGACCAAGTTGCTAATTTCGATCGGTTCCGCCCTTTGGAACCAGTTGTCCTGATGTCGTAGAGAATGATGGTATTCCTTCGCCGAGCGTCCCCACAGGATATCGAGTTCCTGTAGTAGGAGACCCCATGTCTTCCGAAGGTTTCGTTGGTTTTCGATTGAAACCGTGAATTGTTTGGAATAGTTCGAACACTCCAAAAATAAATCGTTTGAAATTAAAGCTTCGAATTCGGATGATTCGAAAGGTAGGTAGGTCAGAGGCCTTGTATTGATAATGCTTTCAGCCTCCACCACTAATTTATTGAACCCCCCGTGGTCTAGTTCTCCCTCAGAGTACCCATCTTCAATTGCCACCTTGATAGACGTCACCAGTCTTACCCACACGCCCCCTAGGTGCGGTGCCCCCAGATGATTGAACTTCCACTCGACATTCGTAAAAGTGTTAAAGAGCCTTTGGTTGATCTGCTGCAGAACTAATCTTGACGCCCCAACGTAGTTCGTCCCGAAGCTGCTGAAGAATTTAACCGATGCACCGCGGTGTCCCTCAAACCGTCCGAATTCCAGAACACAGAAAGTTGCGGAGAGTGGGGACACCGCCTCAAAATGCATGGCTCGCACGGCCATACAGCTTCGGATAACACATTGAGTCACGATACAGAGGCCAGAACGGGAGTACAGTTTCTGTGGTAGAATCTCTGGGAATAGGATGTCGCAGGAAACCATTTCTGGCTTACAAATTTCGCTACTGTTCCGGAACACTACTTTTTCGTTGAGAAATGGTACACGTCGAGTGAGCGTACTTTTTTCCGGAACGTTATCGCCTTCTTGGAAAGCATCGATCTCCCCCGGGTAGACTTCTAGCTGGAGCTGCTCATAGATGGTCTTCATCGCCGTTGTCAGTTTCAGATTTTCATTCAGCTTCTCTTCACAGGACATTCTTCTTTCGGGGCATTCCAAGCGCCGCTTGGTCATGCCATAGCTAACCGGGAGGGCTACATCGTCATGTACCTTCAGTGGACCTGTCCCGAAGCGATCACCAGCACGCTTCGTGGTCTGCTCCAGAATCGCTAGTGCCTGCGTATCTTCTTCCGATTGAGCCTTCGACATCGCTGCTTCAACGTCGTCAATGATGAACATCTGTTTCACAAGAGTATTGAGGGATTCATCTGGTAATTTAGCAATCAACTCTTGAAGCAGTTGAGGATTGAATAACTGGTCATACTCGTTTGCCGCTTCGATGTGGTGACACAGCGCTTGTACTGCTGTTCCGAATTCAATCAACCCTTCCAACTTATCCACCCGATGTACTGGAATCGCTCGCACCTTCTGCAGCAGGTTGTTGATCAACAGGTCTGGCCTCCCGTACCGCAATCGCAACGTTTCGATGACATGAGGTATTGTGGCCGGAAGTACTAAGCTGCTCCTCACCACCTCCAGGGCTTGTCCTTTCAAGCATCGTTGTAGACGCAGCATGTTCTCGCCATTCGAGAAACCGCACACCGCCGTTGTGTAGTCGTAGTTCGCGATGAATATCGGCCACTCCGCTGGATCACCGGAAAGGTAAGGCAAATCCCGTGAAAACGACTGCCTGGCTGCTAACTGCTGGGGCGTCAAGTTCGTTGGCGCACCGAAATCGTTCCTTGGAGTGCACTGAATTCTGGTTCCATCACTTCGCGGGATTGATTGGGGCAAAAAGTTTTCTTTTGACTGGGAGGTTTGGTGGATTTGTGTTGGTCGAAATGTTGGCAATTGGCTTGCATGTGACGTCGCAATGGGCAAAGACGTCAAAGGTGGCAAAGAAGGAATAGTAGTTGGTACGATATTATATTGCACATACTGAGGCACTAAATTGGGCAACGAGTGCGCTAATTGATCAGGCATAAATTGCTGCGACACTCCTAATTGTGGGGGTAAATGTTGTGCAAATGAC